>NC_142940.1:39955699-40003199 GCF_046866305.1 Octopus bimaculoides
CATTTCTTCGTCAAAACAATATCGATAATGACCGATTGACAGATCAATAACCATTCAATAAACCTATTAATCTTTCTTCGTTAAGTCAATGTCGATAAAGATTCATTGACAAATGTATAACCGTCTGTTTTACTATATCTCACACTCTGGGTCATCCCATAAATAATGCGGTTTTTTATACTTCTTTTATTTTTCATAATTATGATAAAGTTCTTTTTTAATCCAAAATATACTCTCCTTCATTTTCTATAATGCTCTTCCATCTATCTGGTAAAACTTCCAAAATTCACTTGTCCGTAACGAAAAATACTCCTTCAGTGCTGTTCTGACCTCGAGTTTTTTTTACTAAATCCACCAAGGGAGTTCCCTCCACAAAATACCGGCAATCGAATGACTGAAAGAACTAAAAGAAAAACAAACAAACAAGCAAACAAAAATACGGCCAAAAAAAAAACTACTTAAAAATAAATTACATCTAAATAATGTATTAAATTGTATCATCTTTCATGTCGCAAAAAACTTTCCGGATTTCGTTTTGCAAAAATGAACTCCAGCAAAACTTGGAGATTCATTTTTTTTTTTAATAATTTCAGGTCACATTTGGAAGATTTAAATTCAAAAAATGTATCCCGTATTTAATGAAATTTAGGAAATAAGGCGGTGAGCTGGTAGAAACGTTAGCACGCCGGGCGAAATGCTTAGCGGTATTTCGTCTGTCTTTACGTTCTGAGTTCAAATTCCGCCGAGGTCGACTTTGCCTTTCATCCTTTCGGGGTCGTTAAATTAAGTACCAGTTACGCACTGGAGTCGATGTAATCGACGTAATCCCTTTGTCTGTCCTTGTTTGTCCCCTCTATGTTTAGCCCCTTGTGGGCAATAAAGAAATAAGAAACGTTAAGTACCAGTTGCATACTCGGTCGATCTAATCGAATTTCCCCCACCCCTAAAATTTCGGGCCATCTGCCTAGAGTAGAAAAGAATATGAAATGGATTTCAAGACGGCAAGCTGGTAGAAACGCTAGCACGCCGGGTGAAATGCTTAGCGGTATTTCGTCTGTCTTTACGTTCTGAGTTCAAACTCCGCCGAGGTCGACTTTGCCTTTCATCCTTTCGGGGTCGATAAATTAAGTACCAGTTGCGTACTGGAGTCCATTAATTAGACTTGACCCCTCCCCCAAATTTTCGGGCCTTGTGCCTAGATTAGAAAAGAATAAAACTTGAGAAATCTTAGAGAACAAAATCTACAACATCTACTGTGACCCTATCATAATTAGGCCCTATTTAAGATCATCTCGAAAGTGAGAAAGAAGGTGAAATAGTGGGTGGTGAAGTCAGTATGACAGAGACTAGCCTGAAAAATAGCTTATGTCGAAATATATATAGTTAAAGATAAAGCCACCCTGCGTGCCTTTATCCTTGTTAAGTTGCCAATACAATATATATTGGATCCCCCACTGGCTAAACACTATACCCAGACACTGCAACAATCGTTTTCATAAATTAATTCATAATTCATTCTTCTTTCAGACACGACGGGAAGAAGGAGGCGGAAAAGGAAGAGGAGGGAAAGAGTCGAAGTCCTTGAGAATTCACTCGCCACACATCACTGGTGCTCAATCGGTTACTTTCGTAGTAGGTCTATCATTAAGCCCCTTCTACCTTCTCGTCGACGCATCGTGCCTCAATCTCTAACCCAAATATTTTGATAGCGTTCATCATCTCCACATCTGACCCGTATTTCCTCTATTACATTCCGTTGTTTCCCCTCATCTATGCCCCAGCGCCGAATAAAAGAAACCACCGTCGCCACCACCACCACCAACACGACCTAAATCACTACTACTACTACTACTACTACTACCACTACCACTATTATCATCATTTTCATCATTATCATCATCATTATTAAATGCCGCTACGCATTTTGCCCTGCACGATAATGATTATGCTATCTCGCCCCCTTCTTGCCAACAACAACAAGAACAACAACAACAATAATAGTAATAATAATAATAATAATAATAATAATAATAATAATGATAATAATAATACTTTCTACTATAGGGACGTACAAAGCTTGAAATTTAGGAGACGGGGTAAGTCGACTTCGTCGACCCAGTACTCAACTGGTGCTTATTTTATCGATCCCATCAATTTCGAAAGGATGAAAGGCAAAGTCGACTTCGGCAGAATTTGAACTCGGGCAAAATATCGCTTAGTATTCTGTCCGGCGTGCTAACGATCCTGCCAGCTCGCCGCCTTTCGCCACCTTAATAGTAATAATGGTGATGATGATAATAATAATAATAATAATAATAATAATAATAATAATAATAATAATAATAAATGTGCAAAAGCTATCTTTATCAAAGGAAAAATGACAAATACATCTAATGTGAACCTTGACCAGCAAAATGTCATAAAAGAGTTAGAACCAGCGGAGAGCTACAAATACCTAGGGGTAATTGAAGGGGACAATATCAAGCACTCAGTGATGAGGGAAAGGATCAGAAGAGAATGTTATCGCAGGGTGAGAGCAATACTGAAGACAGAGCTGAACGCGAGAAACAGGATCGAAGCGATCAATGCTCTAGCCATACCAGTCGTGACTTACAGTTTCAACATCGTTAACTGGTCAATTACTGAAATATGTAATGTTGACAGAAAAATACGAAAACTGTTGACAATGCATAGAATGCACCACCCTAAGGCAGATATAGAACGTCTTTATCTGCCAAGAAAAGAGGGAGGTCGAGGACTACTACAGCTGGCATTATCAATGAAGGTAGCCACAATTGGCCTAGACACCTATATGAAAAACTCTGAGGACTGGATGCTAAAACTTGTCTTAAAATATGAAAGCAAGAAGGCATCTTACTCAGTAACAAAACAGGCAAAGGAATATCTAAGTGAATTCCAATTGCAACAAATTCAAGAATTAGACGAACTAGAAACACCTACAGAAAAAGCTAAGCGCTTGAAAACCCGTGCTAAAATTGCTGCCTTAGCTATTATGACTGAAAAATGGCATGGAAAACCTCTCAATGGCAAATACCCAAAGAGAGCGAATAATGCAGATATTGACAAAGCCCTTACCCACCAATGGTTAATGGCCTCTGGATTGAAATCAGAAACAGAGGGGTTTATCATAGCAGCCCAAGATCAATGCCTACCTACAAAGAACTACCAGGCCAACATATTAAAGAACGGCAGCTCCCCATTATGTCGTATATGCCAACAACAAAATGAGACCATCGATCATGTTGTCTCCATGTGCAGTCTGCTTGCGCCTACAGAGTATCTCAACAGGCATGATAGAGCTGCACAATATATTCACTGGGTAATATGCAAAAACCTGGACTTGCCCCATGATAAAAACTGGTGGGAACACAAACCACCCCCAGTACTTGAAAATGATCACATTGCACTCCTCTGGAACTTCACCATTCAAACTGACAGAAAGATAGACGCAAATAGGCCAGACATCATACTGAAAGACTTCAGACAAAAATCATGCCTCCTCATTGATATAACTGTCCCAATTGATATAAACGTATCTGTCAAGACCTACCAAAAACTGAGCAAATATAAAGATCTTGAAATAGAAATTAGCAAAATGTGGAATCTGAAGACGAAAACAATACCTATTGTCATAGGTGCCCTGGGAATGACAGCGAAACGGGCTGATTACTACCTAGCTCAGATACCAGGAAACCCCAAAATGGCTGAAGTCCAAAAGATAGTGCTCATGGGAACTGCCCATATCCTACGTAAAATACTGTCTATGTGATCTCAAATTTTAAAGCAAACATAATTTTCTTATGGTTTCTTAAACATTCACTTGAACAAAACTGTACAAATCCAAATATATGGTACCCTAGGCATAACACCTACATGAACTTCTAACTTGTTGTCTCTTGAGGTCTCTGGGTGAGACTTGGATCCAACTTGTACAAATGCAAAACAAAAGTCAAACATAAAATAATAATAATAATAATAATAATAATAATGATGATGGTGATGATGATGATGATGAACTCGAGAGCTTAATGAGATACCTAGCCCAAAGTAAGGAAACCTTGCTAGTGACAGTTAGGAAAGAGGAAGTATTGGGAGCAGAGAAAAAAGGGAAAATAAAGAAAGAAGTACGAAAAGGACATGAAGAAGAATTACGCAAGAACGGACTACACAATCAATTCCATGTAGCCACAACAGAAGTTGCAGGAAAAAATAGGTGAGATTGGCTGATGAAAGGAACCCTAAAAAAAGGAGACCGAGAGCACTATACTGGCAGTGCAGGACCAAGCTCTGGCCACGAACTGCAGGATCAACCTGAGGAATGAGCAAGCGTTTTCGCTGTACCGCATCTCCAACAGAGTGAATGAAACCATTGCCCATATCACGAACGAATGCCCTAGATTTATCCAAAACCACTACAAGTTGTGGCGACACGATCAGGTAGCGAAAGTGTTACATTGGAAAGTGGGGGCTAGAGGGAGGCTAGACGTGGTACGAACATAAACTGCAGAGAGTGGTAGAGTCGGAGACTAGCAAAGTCGTCTGGGATTTCCCAATCCAAACATATCAGGTGCAAGAGCATACCAGACAGGACCTAGTGGTGGTGGACAAGGTGCACCACATATGAAATGTAGTTGATGTTGCATGCCACTTAGACTCACGAATAGTCAAAAAGGAAGGTGAAAAGATAGATAGGTAGATAGATAGATACAACCCTCTGAAGTACGAAGTAGGTCGGCTATGGAAAATAAAGAAGGTGAAGATAGCGTCAGTTATTGTTGGGTCCTTGGGAACAATATCAGAAGGCATCAAGAGGAATATAAAGGACATTGGAATAGAGTGCCCAGCACAACTGTTTCAAAAGGTTTGCTTCCTTAGCACAGCCAGAATAATCAGGAAAGTATTAGATAGCTGAAAAGAACGAATAGCATGGTATCATAGGCTTCAGGTAGTAAGCCCGCTACGCATGCACAACTCCAGGGGCTACAACAAAACCTGTGATATAGAGAAAATAATAATAATAATAATAATAATAATAATAATAATAATAATAATAATAATAATGATATTAACGGTCTCAAAATTTTCCACAAGGGTGGCCAGTTTGGGAGAGAGGATGAGTGGATTACATCGACCCCCAGTGTTCAACTGGTACTTAATTAATCGACCCCGAAAGAACGAAAAGCAAAGACAGCTTCAGCGGAATTTTTTTACTCAGAACGTGAAGACGGGACGAAATGGCTGCTAAGCATTGCACCCGGTGTGCCTACGATTCCGCTAGCTTGCCGCCTTAATAACAACAACAACAACGACGACGATGATGATGATGATAATGATAAAATAATAATAATAATAATAATAATAATAATAATAATAATAATAATAATAATAATAATAATAATAATAATCATGATAATAATATATGGAATTAAGAGTACGAATCATGTTTGGTTATTGTTCGGGTTATTGTTAGCACTAAAAGCGTCATTGCGTGATAACATGTGTAACTGTAAGGAAAGCGTTGTATCGGCAACTTATACTAAACCGCATTTCTTCCCACCAAAAGCTTTTTTTCCTCACGGGGCATTGGAACAGGTGCTTTACAGCATTTAATTCCCCCACCCCACCAACACAACATCAT
The DNA here is from genome assembly GCF_046866305.1 of Octopus bimaculoides. Classification (NCBI taxonomy): domain Eukaryota; kingdom Metazoa; phylum Mollusca; class Cephalopoda; order Octopoda; family Octopodidae; genus Octopus; species Octopus bimaculoides. Next base: position 39,961,359 of record NC_142940.1, read on the forward strand.
AACATTATGAGTTCAATTACCACCAGAGTTGATTTTGACTTTTACTTTTATTCACCCTCGGGGACTGATAAAACATAAATACCACCATAAAGTAGGTCTTTGATAAAATAGGTTTTAGGTTTTATTCATTTGACTATATTGCTGTTTTATATAGAAAACGAAAAAGGCCTGGGTGCAGACACGGCTGTTTAGTTAAGAAACACACTTTGTAAACACGTCGGTTTCGGGTTCAGTTCCACTCCGGAGTTCCGTGCACAGGTGTCTTTTACTATAACCCCAGACCGACCAATGCCTTGTGAGCGAATTTGCCAAATGTCAGCTGTGGTAAATAGTCGTGTGCGTGCGTGCTTGCATGCGTGTGAGCTTGCATGCGCGTGAGCTTGCATGCGTGCGTGCGTGCGTGTGTGTGTGTGTGTGTGTGTGTGTGTGTGTGTGTGTGTGTGTGTGTGTGTACAATTTAATACAGACAGCAGTATGCAATGTGTAACCAAAAAAGAAAATTATAATTTATCACTAAATATGACTAGGGTGTTAGAACACTTCCATTGCTCGAAATAACAGCTAATAAAAATGGTCTAATGCTGTAGTTAAAGAACATAACTGTATACGCACAGGCCTGGCTGCGTGGTAAGAAGCTTGCTTCCCAACCACATGGCTCACGTGTAGTTTGCATGGATACAGGTAAATAAGGGCACACCACAATTAAAATACATTTTGTATCGAAACATCGAAGAGATGAGCTATTGACAAATTGAAACACGTGTATGTATGTATCTATGTATGTATGTTTGTATATTCTTTTATTTGTTTCAATCACTTGAATGCGGCCATGTAGGAGCACCGCTTTTCAGTCGAAGAAATCGACTCCAGGACTTATTCTTTGTAAGTCTGGTACCTATTCTATCAATCTTGTTGTCCCCCCAAAATTTTGAGCTAAGAGAGTATTAGCATTTTTGTAAGAAAGCTAAGGAATGTGTGTAACAACAAAAACAAAGACAAAAAAGGGAGAACATGGTACACAATTACAAATGCAAACAAGAATATAACGACAGGTGTCTTTCGACTGAAGATGAATCAAGTTGAGCTGGCGTGCATAAAGTGAAAGCCTTAAGGCAGGAACAGTTGAGATGGACATAAGAGGTGTTGGCGGACAGCATTCAGGCCAATAAAGAAAGATCATGGCTGCCCGAACACTGGTCACATGGAAGGAGGAGAGAGAGAGAGAGTGTGTGTTAGGGAGTAGCAGGATTGATGGATTAGAAAAGAATCAAAGACAAAGGCAAAGGTGCAGGAGAGATAATCGAGGAGAAAAAGTGGGAGTTATAAAAGAGAGGGTCAAGAAATGTAAGAGAGGGGGAGTAAGAAAAAAAGACGAAGAAAGTATGAGGTGGACTAAAAGACAGAGTAAAAGAATCGTACGAAATTTAGATACATACTTACTAAAACGTGAGGAAAAGTGTACGTACGCCGCTATATTTATATATACATATAGCGGCGTAGTACACTTTTGCTCACTATATATATATATATATATATATATATATATATCGTTCAATACGGAGCAAATAATTCACGAAAAAATAATTTGTGAAGATATCATTGACTCTGTTATTATCTAGTGTAACAATTAAAAAATGATAATAACAGAATCAATAATATAGGCTTTTGCAGGCCCTACAGAAAGCATTAAATAGCTGAGGGATTAAAATTAATCAAAGGACATACTAAATATGTCTACCTGCTGGAAATAGCAGTCAATACTCTTATTTAAATCCACCATCGGTTGGTTTCTGTAGTTATTATCAGTGTATTTTGGCGATTTAAATAAGAGTATTGACTGTTGTTTCCAGCAAGTAGGACATATTTAGTATGTTCTCTCTCTCTCTCTCTCTCTCTCTATATATATATATATATATATATATATATATATATATATATATATATATATATATATATATATTTAAAGTATATATGTATATATGTATGCATGTATGTATATATATACACACACACACACACATATATATATACATGCACTCATAAATAAACATAGAGAGATGGAGAAAAATAGGCAGAATGGCATACACTCACATATACATACATATATACAAATATTAGCACATCATACAAGTATGCTTGCTTGCAGATATATATACCTATGTACACACACTCATATATATGCATATGCGCAGATATAAATGCATAGTCGCACACATACATGCTACATGTACTTACATACACCTGGTGAGCAGTTTGCTAGCAGTTTGATAGACCATACGTAATCTTATAAAACACAGTTGATACCTGATACAAACAAAGATAAATATTATGTTATTCCAAAATATAAAATTAATAACAATGTCTGGTTACGTGTTGTTAACTGAGCCGGATAACACATTGATACACAGATATAAAGCCAATGAAGAAAGCCTCTTTGTGGTCGCTTGTATCAACAACAATTTCGTCAACTAGCTTTTTATCATTTTACAAAACGCTAAGGTTAATTGGTATAACTCATTGGATAATGTAGTCTTAGATACAAAATATTAAAAAAAAAATATGATCTAGTTGGATACGTCTGATGTTAATATATCTCACGATCAAGCTGGTTTGTGTTTAAAACAAGAATAACAATGATAATATCTACATAGTAATGTTTATGTAATAAATTGTATTCTCGTCTTTTGTTAATTATGATCTTGTGACATTAATTCATTAACTCGGGAAGTGACTGACTGGTTCAGAGTTCGCTTCGAAACTAATGTACTAACCTAAAAAAGTAGATATTTGAAGATATTGTGAATAAGACCACAAATATACGTTCGCTAAATGTATATTCAGACTCGCTGTAAAGACTTCATTGTTTAATCAGACGAGTCACTCATCACTCACTCACTCACTCATTGTATCACTCACTCACTCACTCACTCACTTACTCACTCACTCACTCACTCTCTCTCTCTCTCTCTCTCTCTCTCTCTTTCTCTCTCTCTCTCAAGAACGAACCCAAGAATAGCTGGATTAGTTTCGATTGGTTGTTACTATCTTATCAAGACTGTCTATTAATGCTCGTCCTACTTTCACATGGACCTCCAGGTTACTTCCTCTCTCTCTCCTCCTCGCTGTCTGTCTGTCTCTGTCTTCGACTGTCTTTCTCTCTCTGTGTGCCTTCAACTTTCTCTCTTTCTTTCTCTCACTCTATAGAATACACAGAAGGATTAATCTCAGGTGAAAGAAACCAATTAATTAATCCATTGGAATATGTAGCAGTATTCAGATATAAAAGCAACAACCACTTGAAATATAAAAGAAAGATTAGAATCCTATCAAGCATTGCAGTGCCATACTCATTTTACATTTATACCATATTCTCCTCTAATAATAAATACAATACAAGACACCAGATAAACTTAACCAAAAGTAAATCACAGTAAATCCTCTTTCTCTAATCCACAGAGCAGCTTTCAGTAATATAGGCACAATACATCTAAAGCCAAATACGCTTATTTTTTTAAATTTGAAAGAAAAGAGAAGGGTGCTTGGGAAATTCCCTGCAGTAAAGAATATCACATTCCCTTGTTCTATTATTCTCCTTTGTTACGAATTTAGAATAGAAATACTATATTCTGCTTCATATTTTTCATATATTTTCCAGCAATATATGATCTCTACGCTTAAAAGATATAAATAAATACCAGTCTCTTTCATTATAAAGAAGTGTGAAATTTCATTAAAGATGAACAACATTTTTTTTATTCTTTGATAAATGTTTTAGTTTTAATATTAAATGATATGGAATTTATGCTCCAAATTATAATTTAGTTGTTTTTATATTTGTCCTTTTTATTTTTTATTTTTGTCTTGACTTTACAAAGCAAATAACGTGAGTCCCCAGAGAATGTTTACTTCTGGTTTAAGTTCAGAAATCTTTCAAGAATTTTTATTTTATTTTATTTTATTTTACTTTATTATATTTTGCCTCAACAATTCACGCTAACAAAGAAACAGAAAAAAAATACAAAAAAGTAAACAACAACTGAATCTGTAATTTTCTTTGTTGTTATTCTCGTTGTTATTATTATTGTTTTCTTTGCTTTTCTTTGAAACACTGAAAAAACAAAAAACATTACCAAAAAATTCCCTGAAGGATACCATAAGTAGTTTTTATGGCCTCAGATTATTTCCTTCCAACTCAAATTTAAATACACCAGTGACATTCCATTGTGGACACGACCGATGAATTTTTCATACAAATTTCCACAACAAAAGAAACACAATGTTATAAAATTATGCAATAATTACCGAGTCTTGGGAAATAATCTCCCAAGTGATGAATTCAGTCGAAATCGTTATAATCGCTATAGAAATTAGTCATGAGAAATAAACTGAACATAAAGAACCAGGTTTAACTGTGTGTATTTTTGCTCCCATTCTTTAGTAACTGCTATGACAATTGGTACTTCTGGCAGTTTCTAATCTGGTGTGGAACAGTAATCTATTAATGTTTGTAATGTTGGTTTATTTTAATGTCTTGGTATGTTGGTGATATTAGTGAAATTATTAAATGCTGTAATATTGTGACTCTAAACAACACAGTCCCATTTTCTACAACAATGAAGACCAAGCTATAGAAATAGTTCTTTTTATATTTCTTAGACATATTATAAACGTTTTGATGTCATGTACAGGTTTCTTTCTTTTTAGAGCTTTGTAAGTTTGAAATAAACCGAATTATCTTTTGTATGCATGTGAATGTATTTTTTTTTTTATCTCCGGGCAAAAAAGAGTACCAGTTGTGTGATGTATGAATGGGTACGAGTGTCAGTTAAGTGTCGTCTCCAGAAAACGATTGGGATTCAATAGAGTGAGATATAACCAAGTGTGTCATCCGAAGTATTCGCATTGTTATGCACAGCGCAGTACTGTGGTCTGTGAGAATGTCCCGTGGTGCCAAACACTTACCTCTAGCACAGTAACTTGAGGATTTTTTCTTTCTCAATCTAACTCTTTCTATTAAGCTATGAGCATTTATTCCATTGTTCACATAGAAGGTAAAAGAGGTGAAATAAATAAAGACGAATCGTTACATAACGAACTTGCAGTGGTGAGCATTGAAACAATTATATTAGAGTTGTTGTTATGACCATAGAGAGAGAAAACTATTGGTTGTTAAGTGGGTAAGCTCCAGAGAAAGTCAGCTGTCTACTTGTTGCTGGAGGCATTCTAAACCAGCATAGAACAACATCACAAGGGTTTTCTAGCCGTCTGACATGAAATGTGACGTGCATAAATTCGCTCCTAGACACTTACTCGGAAGGTCTTCTAAGTGTAGAACATTGTATAAGAAACAGACTGTGTTATGAGATAGTGAACAGAACATTATATATTATAAACAACGAAAATTGAATTCGGAGTAATGGCATAATTGTTAGAGAGAAGAGCAAATACAATATATATGTGTGTATATATATATATATATATATATATATATATATATATATATATATATATATATATATATATATATATATATATATATATATATAAGTCAGTATGACATATGCATACATATGTATATATATGTATATATATATACACAGACATATGTATATGTATATATATATATATATATATATATATATATATATATATATATATATGTGTGTGTGTGTGTGTGTGTGTGTGTAAGGAAATGATTTTATTCTCAAACGCACGATAAAGCTAATAATATAGCATATGTATACATGTAATAGTATATTTCCTATAGCTTGCATTTTATACACAAACACACACACATACATAGATGCATACATACGCACACACATTTAAAGGCATATACATTGAATGATAATTATTACATTCAATTTCAGTACTACAGTCAGTCTTAAAACTATGAAAGAAAAAGGAAGGGAAAACTTAGTCAAATAACCTTGATCCTAAAAGTTATAAGAAACCTAATGTAAAAAAAAAAAATTGATATGATTTTAGTAATATATATATGTGTGTATGTATGTATCTCTTTCTCTCTCTACAGACACGCACACACATATACATACATACATATATATATATGTATGTATATATATATATATATATATATATATATATATATATATATATATATATATATATATATATATATATATATATATATATATATATATGTATATATATATATATATATATATATATATATGTATATATATATCTAAATATATATATATATATATATATATATATATATATATATATATATATATATATATATATATATGTATATATATATATATATATATATATATATATATATACACACGCATGCACACCTATATACATATATAAATATTCACAATTGATAAATATTTATCAAGCAGTAAGAGAACCAGTTTCTTTAAGGAACAGACATGTGTATGAAATTTATTAAAATAAGAAATATGAGTTGTGGTGTTTATGGCTTTCCTAATGACAGTATTAGAGTCAGTAAAATCTCTGTAACCGAAGACAAAACATGAGTCCTAGACATTTTATTTTTTACAGAATTATCATTTCAATGTTTGTCAATTTATACATGTATACATTCATAAATGCATACCTAGACATACACATTCGCACATGTATACATTCATGCAGAGAAACATGCATTTATATGGAGATATGTATTGGGTCATCCCATAAATAATATGTTTTTTTCAATTGCATGAACTAAATGCCGGAGAGGGACGGGATAAACTATTTTTATCAACTTGCGATAAAAGCAGGCAGTAATTTTACCTTGTGCTTATTCTTAGTGCAAGTTTTGTAGAGTGCAGTTCGATTTTAATAATTATTTTTTTGAAAGCTAAAATGGAAGTGACAAAGGAGCATGTGCGGCATATTTTACTTTATGAGTTCAATAAAGGCAACAACGCAACGGAAAGTGCGAGAAATATTTAGGTAGTATACGGGGATCAGACAATAAGCGTAACACAGTGTCAACAGTAGTTCCAGAAATTTCGAGCCGGAAACTACAGTCTAGAAGACGAGCCTCGTCCTGCAAGATTTGTAGCGCTCGACGAGGAAGTCCTGCACACCTTGGTGGAACAAAATTCCATCGTAACTGATGAGAAGCTGGCAGAGAAGCTTGGATTTGGTCATCCAACCATTCATCGACACCTGCGCCTAAAGAAAAACGACCATTTTTGGTTTCAAGACGAAAGGTGTTTTTCCATCACGATAATGCTCGGCCACAAACAGCGAGGATGACATTCCAAAGGCTGGAACAGTTTGAATGGCAAACGATGCCCCACCCACCAAATTCGCCAGACATTGCCCCAACTGATTATCATTTATTTCGCAGTCTTCAAAATCATTTTGATGGAAAAAATATGAATTCTGTAGACGAGGTCAGAACAGTACTGGAGGAGTATTTTTCATGACGGGCAAGTGGATTTTGGAAGTAGGGCCTTGCAAATCTACCAGATAGATGGAAGAGCATAATGAAAAATGAAAGAGAGCATATTTTAGATTAAAAAAGAACTTTGTCTATCTTAATTTTGAAGAATAAAAGAAGTATAAAAAAGCCACATTGTTTATGGGATGACCAAATATATAGGCTTGTGTGAGTGAGTTTGCCTCTCTAGCAACGATTAAAGCATATAGTTGGGTGGGTTCCGTAAACACTACTTTATTGCAGTCATTCAGGATAGGTCTTTCGCTTGAAGTTAACTTACACCCGATCCCTCAGGTCTCGGAGATCCTTTAAAAGGTCAGACACACTAATTGTACAAACTGTAGACGATATCACATTAGAATTATTTTGGGTGCCAGATTGTCATGTTTACTTAATTTTGCCACTCTGCATTCTAAGTTTAAATCGTGGCAAGTTTGACACACCTGAAATGAATGTCTTCTGTGCTACTCAAGGGAAATAAACAGATGATATGTGACAAATACTATATGTGTGTGTATCTGTGTATAGACACACACGCACATACACGCGCGCGCACACACACACATACACGCGCGCGCACACACACACAAGTGTGCATACATACATAAATACATGCGCCTATGTGGTAAGAATCTTCTTTTTCAACTACATGGTTCCGGGTTCAAGCCCACTGCGTAGCACCTTAAGCAAGTGCGATTTACTATAACCCAAAGCCTACTGAGTGGATTTAGTTGACAGAAATTGAAAGCTAGTCGTACACACTCACACACACACACACACACACACTCACACATACACATTCACACATATATATATATAAATACACACACAAATATATATATATATATATACACACACACACAGACACACGCGTACACACACAAACACAAACACACACGAGCACACACATACCTACCTATACGTATGCCTGATTTTGTCTGTTTGTCTCCGACCACTACCCGATTTTGGTGTTTACGTACCGTAACCTAGCGGTTCGGCACAAGAGTCCAATAGAATAAGTAAAAAAAAAAAAAGTACTGGGTTTGATACGCTCGATTAAAATTCCTCAAGGTGGCGTCTCAGTATGACTGCTATCTAATGACAGAAACAAGTAAAAGATAGAAGATATATTTATATATCTGTCGGACTTTTATTTTTCATCTACCAAATCCACTCCCAAGTATTTGGTCAATCCGGGTCTATGGCAGAAGATAATTGTCCAAAGTGCTATGCAGGGAAACTGAACCCGGAATTATGTAGTTGAGAAGCAAGTTTCTTACCACACAGCTACGCATATAAGGACCTGTGTATCCAGAGTTGTGTCAGTAGAATATCGTATAACTTCGTCAGAGCCTTAACATGAAGTGTTTCATCACTGAAGAAAGCATATAAGTATATAGTATATATGGTGCTCCAGCATGGAGTTACACGCTTACACATACATAAAGGACACATATTACATAGTTATATGTGTGTGTATTTGTGTGTTGTTTCACTTTATATGAAACCATAAGTGTTTTTCCTCAGTCAGTGATTGTATTAGTTTTCGGTTACGCTTTCAGTTTTTCCAGCTCCCTTCTACATTCATCTTATAACTTTTTTGTTATATTTAATTATACATAAAGATTTAAAACATTTTGTTTAGTCTTACACTTAATCTTGTCGGTACATTTAAAGTAAGCAAAATTCTTTGCGCCTACATAATACAAAACGTAAGTTATGAATTAAAAATATCGATTGATGTATGGAAAAATTTGCATTAATCATATTTTTCATTAAATAAATTTATACCATTATGTGCGTGCGTGCGTGCGTGCGTGTGTGTGTGTGTGTGTGTGTGTGTGTGTCTGTGTGTGTGTGTGTGTGTGTGTGTGTGTGTGTGTGCGCGTATGTCTGTGCGCGTGTTGAAACGATCACAAATAAAATTAAAAATATACCCAACACAATTAAAAGATATTTCTTAGAACAATATCATACAAAACTTGCTAAGATTAATTAGTATTTTTTAAAACACACTTATTGCACACGATGCAACAAATAAATAGATAAATAAATAAGTAAATAAATAAGAGAAATTAATCCGAATTTACGAGGGTTAAACTGAAGCAGACAATTTGAAAATTAACACCAATATTCTAAAATGGAACACTGTACTTCTACAAGTGTTTCACGGCTTCGGTAAATAAAGTAACGAATGAGTGGATTTCATTCATAGCTACTTCAACAATAAATTGCTAAAGCTTTGCTGATGACGTCTGATAAGACTGAAACATTCGCATGTCAAGAGCTGTCACCCGCACTTAATCACATAATTAATTGAGATAATACTCTCGTTTCATCACTTCATATTTTGTTTTATCTATTATTGCATTATCTCTGCTCTGAAGGCGTTGAAATGTTAGAGACATTAGAAGATCGTACAGGATAATAAATACCCTGCGGTATTCGTTACAGCTCTCTGTAACATGAGCCAAAAGCCCCTTTAAAGGTCAATAAATAAAGTGCAAGTTCAATAATGGGGTAGATTCTACTCTCTATTACACCCTCTCTCTGTTTCTTCCCTCTCTTTCTTTCTTCCATCTCACTTTCTCCTCTCTCTCTCTCTCTCTCTCTATCTATCTATCTATTAATCAATCTATTGATTTATTTTTGATTTTTTGAAAGAAATCAGCCGTGGTCAGTACTAGAGTTTGATGGGTTCCATCAAATTTAATTTCTTAAGATGTGCCATATATTTGGACGCTCCCGACCTGCAACCAATATCTTGACCAAAGATTGATGAATCAAGACGAGACACTACTAAAATAGCTTTAGAATCTAAATTTCAAGTATATGCCATTAAAATGGCTCTCTGTTTTTACATTCAGTTGATTTTCATGTATATACTTAGAAAGATTCATACGTTCATATATATATATATATATGCATACATATATATATATATATATATATATTCTTTCATTCTTTTATTTTTTTTAACCATTTGACTGCGGACATGAGCACCATATGCGTGTGTGTATGTGTGTGTATATATATATATATATATATATATATGTGTGTGTGTGTGTGTGTGTGTGTAAAAGAGAATACGAAAAATGGGACAAAAAAGAAACAAGGATGAGTCATTCAGAGTTTTCTTTCCTCAGTCGAGTTCCAGATTATCTTTGCAATTTCGGCTGGTTATTCTCTTTTATATACATATGGCGGCGTACGTACACTTTGGTCTCTTATATGTATGTATATGTATATATATATATATATATATATATATATATATATATATATATATATATATATATATATATATATATATATATATATATATATATATATATATATATATTTACAATTTATATATATATATGCATATATACATACACATATGTACATATATATATAGAAACAGGGGAGTGTCTGTGTGTTTCTTTATATCTGTGTTTTTTCACGCCACCGCTTGAAACTGTTGTTGATGTCTCTGCGTCCCCATAAGCTAGCGGGTCGGCAAAAGACACCGATGGAATAAGCACCATGCTTTAAAAAAATAAAAGTAGATAATGAGTGCTGGGGTCGATTAGTTCCAGTAAAATTTCCTGAAGGTTGTGCCCCAGCATGACCGCAGTCTAATGATTGAAACACGCAAAAGATAAAGGATATAAATGATATGTAGATCCAATAAGGAAAAAAAAAACGATTTGTTTTACACGTAAATCAAAATGAATCTTAAAAATTTAAGAAATTCATAATAGTAATTCTAAAATGTCTATAAATTGAATCTGTCACATTTTTCTCTCTTTTTGTTATTATCAATTAACCCTAGTGCGATTAAGGTGAGTTCTTTAGTTTATCTAGGGCTTGGAAAAAATCCTATTATATCTGAAGCAAGCTATTCTATTTATAAATTAATTAGCGTAATATTATGTCTAGTATGTCAGCATTGCAGTATGGTTATAACGACAAACTGTGAAAAACAAACTATGTGTATTGTTGAAGTGCGAAAGCCTTGCTTCATTGCATGGAACAACGACTAAGTTTTTGTTAGTATTACCTTCTTTTATGTCTTCCATAAACTCAGATTTGCTCTGTTGAGCAGGTATTATATTTTTTCTTCAAGAAATATCTATTTTCTGTCCCATATTACAAATGTGATTCATGATGTAGCAAGTGAATACAAATAAAAAGGAATCGAAAAGAATAAGGAATACGTGTTAAATAAGTGAATAAATGAATAAAATATGAAAAACAGAGAAAAAAAATACAAAAGGAAGAAGAAAGAATTTAAAAATGAATAAGAAGCCTTGTTCGACGCTATTATTGTCTACCTTTATACAGACTTAGAAATAATACCGAAGTAGACACATATTCACTCATATATAACCACACGCACTCGCACACGCACGTACATGAACATACTCATATATATGTTTGCACACCACATCCACTCATACGTAACGTCCCCTATGTGTGTGTGTGTGTGCGTGTGTGTGTGTATCGTTATCCATAGTGAGCTGGCAGAATCGCTAGCGTGTCGGACACAATGCTTAGTGTCATTTCTTTCCAATTTTAACGCTCTAAGTTCAATTCCTACCGAACTCAAGTTTGCTTTTTATCCATCTGTACGAAAATAAAGTACTAGTCAAGTACTGGTGTCAATATTATCAAATTAACCCTCAAATTACAGGCTTTGTGCCAAAATTAGTAAGAATTGGTAGGTAAACAGATAAATAAGAAAACGGTGACTATAGAGATGAGTGAGAGATGGTAAAAACAACAGCAGACTTTATAGGATGATGTAATAAAGCTGATGGACAACTCTTAATGCACACCTAAAGTACAAGGTCCTCAGAATCTAATATATATATTGTTTGTCTAGGTTTCTTTTCATGCTTTTACTTAATTATCTAATTACTTGTAGACTATCAATATGTCTCACAATGTATTTAGGTGCATATTTACATTTATGATTATAGTTACATCTGTAATATATAATTATTTACATATCACTGTGTATCCATTTTATACACGCATAGACGTATGCATATATAAATGTGTGTATGTATATATATTATAAGTAGCTTATCCTATATTTATACTTATTGCTTCGCTTCACTTATTTCTCAATGTCTATATCCATTCTTTCAGTGTTCTGCATTTTTTTTATAAGCAGAAATGTCTCTCACGAATGTAGCACTAATTCTCTTGGTCGTCCAAGTTTTCTCAATCGATCAATGGGTTAATTGAATAAACCTGTCAATGACGAAGCGATAATGACTACTGGAAACAGTTGTAAGTCAAAATTTGCAGCAATAGGAAAATATGGAATGGCCATTATCTATACCTTGTCTTACATAATACATATATATATAATTTTTCAATTATATATATATACATATAAATATACATGCACACACATGCACACACATACACGGACACATACACACACATACATAAGCATGTAAGTGTCAGAGATGTCTAGGCGTGTATCTAATTGCATATATATATATATTTATATGTTTATATATATTGGTAGATAGACTGACAAAATGCACACACAAACACAAAAGCACACGCACACACAATTAAAGGTTACAAACCTTATTCAGGGATAGCAAAATCCTATGTAAGTACTGGTTAGTTACCTATGCAAAAAATATTGAACATTACATTTAATACTAAACTGCAAGTATGTCAGCATTAAACCACGGTTTATTTATATTTATTTATTATAACAAGATGAGAAAATAAAGAGGTAGTTAATAAACTATTATTTATTAATTTAAAAAAATTGACAAACATCCCTTATAGATGTTTCAATTCCAGACCTTCAGAAAATTGATTAGTTAACTTATAAATTATATGAAAGTCGAATCTCTTCAGAAGTAGATAAAGATATACAAAATAAGTATTCAATTCCTGCATGTTGAGTAAACGGCTGCAAACCGTTAACTGATAAAATTCATACATAAAGAACAGGAGGAGGTGGAGGTTTGAGAAAGGGAGTAATACTGGAGTTGTGAAGTAAGAATATAACAATATTTTAATCTGGAGTGTTAAGTATAAGAAAACTCAAGTAGATACATAATTGGTAAAAATGTCATATTTTGATATTATGTATATCCTTATTAAATCAATATAAAATTAGTATGTACAGTTTAATTCGAGTGCGTATTGTTATTAATAGTTAATTAACGTGGAGGACATTCAGGCAATATAAATATCGAAATATCAAAATAGTTAAGTATTTCGATTATATTATATATAATAATATTATTATATACATTAATATATATATATATATATATATATATATATATATATATATATATATATATATATATATATATATATATATATATATATATATATATATATATATATATATATATATATTTATATTTATATATATATATATATATATATATATATATATACACACACACAGACTGTCCTCATTCACCGACCTACCCGTTTAACGACCACTCGGAGTTACGACGAACTTTACGAACCGTCATTAAAAAGAAGAAGATAGCAAAGCAAACAACACTGATGGGATTTTTCATGCATTTTGATGTCAAGAACGAGTTGCTTTTGTAATCTTTATCCAAAGTAAAACAAAGTTATTATGTTTGAACTTCCTTTAAACCTGTTCACTTTTTCCATATAATCCTGAGAAAAGTTTATTAAGTATCTCATGTACTGGGCCTGGAATCACAAACATACTTACGATGTCTTAGCTACAATAATACAGTATCCATATCCTTACTTTTAAGGTTTTCCTTGTGATAATCTTACTGTTATTTATTCATTTTTCAACAATTTATGTTAGTGACTCTTGGCCCTGTACTGCATATACTTTATACAGTACCGTATTCTGCTTTTATATGTACGTACAGTGCACTATAACTATATAAAAAAAATACGTACCCTATGATTATTCGTTTAACGACGAATTTGCTTAACGACGGGGCTGTTGGAACGTAACTCGGTCGTTAAACGAGGACAGTCTGTATATATATACGTTGTGGCGAGAGTCATTGACACCCCTGTGGAATTGGAAGAACCGACTAGCCGAATTCTTATAAAAAGTAGCGTATTGTTAGAGATGCAGAGAGAGAGAGGTCGTAGGAGCTGTCGAGAGTCCGTGGCAGTCGTAGGAAGTCGTTGAGATCGCTGAGAGTTTGTATTTATTGGAGTATCGTGTTTAGTAGATTAATTTAAAGTACGTCGTGTGAAGACAGTTGTATCTATCCCCGTTTCGTGAAATCTGTATATCCAATGTATAGAAGGATATAAAATTATATATATATATATATATATATATATATATGCATGTATCTATATATATATGAATCTAGTTATTTATAAATATATATGTATGTATGTGTGTGTAATGTATATCATACACACATATACTCACAGACACACACACGTACACACACATGCATGCACACACACTCATATATATATATATATATATATATATATATATATATATATATTCATTACATGTATGTATATATATGAAGGGGTTAGGTTAGGTTGTGTATTTGCTTAATGATGCCGTTATTGAAGCCAACAAAGATAATGAAATAGATCTGAAAGCAGAGTGTTCTTTTGTTCGTCCAATGTGCACCACATTATCGTGTAGGAAGAAAATTGTGTCCCAAGCCATATTCCCTACTTCTCCATGTTTGTCTACCAGAGAGACTTGAAATTAACAATAACTATAGAAACATTGGAAGAACACGAACGAATTCAACCAATACCACCAACATTTTCTGGAATCTATTCTCCCTCCACCGTCTTATTCACAATAATCGTGTGAATAAAAAAAAGGGTACAAAAACCAAATATATATATTAAAAAAAGACAAAGAATGACAGAAAGAAAAAGAAAGAAAGAAAGAAAGAAGAAAAGAAAGAGAAAGCATAAATAATAAATGAACTCAAACGTAAATAACTAGACATTGACCTAGAACGAAATTGCTGCGAAAACAAAAGCTGAAGTTTTTCTTCCATTATATGGAGAGAGAGAGAGAGAGAGAGAGAGAGAGAGAGAGAGAGAGAGAGAGAGATAGAGAGAGAGAGAGAGAGAGAGCGAGAGAGAGAGAGAGAGAGAGAGAGGGAGAGAGAGAGAGAGACAGACAGACAGACAGAGAAAGTGAGAGAGAGAGAGAGAGAGAGAGAGAGAGAAAGAAAGATAAAGAAAGTGATAGGTAACATTCCAAAATGCAAACGCCTCCACCACCACCACCACCACCACCACCATAACCAAGAACAACAACACCATTATTATCAGGGCTGCCATTAACACTCTCATTATAAAGTTTATACACACACTATTCTCTAAATACAATCTCCACCTGAAACACTACTATTTATTATTATTATTATTATTATTATTATTATTATTATTATTATTATTATTATTATTATTATTATCATTATTATCATTATTATTATTATTATTATTATTATTATTATTATTATTATCATTATTATTGTCATCACCATCATCATCATCATTATTATTATTATTGTTGTTGTTGTTGTTGTTTATTTCTCCTCCATTACATTCACGTCAACTCTTAATCGGTACCACTATCACCCCCATCACCACAACGTTGCCGCAATTATAATCTTCGCGAGCTCACTGTGTCTATCTATCTATCTATCTATCTATCTATCTATCTATCTATCTATCTATCTATCTATCTATCTGTCTGTATGTCTATCTGTCTATTTATCTATCTTACCCTCAAACCATGTCACTATGATCTTTGTTCTGTTTTTTCGTATTTATTTATTTATTTATTTATTTAACTTTATTTTTTTCCATTTATTAAATGTATTTATCAATTATTTCAAACAGCAACTTCAAGAACGATTTCATTGTTCAGATTATCGCTGTAGGTGTGGTAGATACATCCATGTATATGCGTATATAGATATGTACGCATGTATTAGCAGTGATTTCTGAAAGTAGTAGTAGTAGTAGTAGTAGTAGTAGTAGTAGTAGTAGTAGTAGTAGTAGTAGTAGTAGTAATAGTAGTAGTAGTCCCTTGTTATATATACCGTTGTTTGATCTTTTTATCTTTGACAACAGCACTTTACAAGTTCTTATCATCTGGAGGGGGTCATGGCGAACCCAATAAAGTTGTTTACGATGTTGCTGTATGCTTAATAGAAGTAAAAGAGAGATAAACAAATAAATAGATAGTTAGGCAGATAGATAGATAGATAGATAGATAGATAGATAGATAGATAGATAGATAGATAGACAAAGAGAAAACGAGAAAGAGAAGAGAAGGATAGAAAGAAAGAAAGAGATAGACAGGCAGACAGACAGATAGACAGATGAATTGATTGGTAGGTATATACAGACAGCTTGAAAGCTAGCTTCTAGCCAGATAGCGCGCGCGCGAGAGAGAGAGAGAGAGAGAGAGACAGACAGACAGTCAGACAGAGAAATAGACACACAAATAGATAGAAAAATGTAAAGATAAAGAGACAGATAACTAGACACAAAAGACAGACAGACAGACAGACTGATAGATAGACGGAAAAATGTAGATAGATAGAGAGAGAGAGAGACAGAGAGACAGAGAGACAGAGAGATAGACAGACAAAGGTGGGTTATTCAGCTACTTCTGCTCGTGATCAGAGATGCAGATATCACCAGCCACTAAGGGACATGCCTATTATTATTATTATTATTGTTGCTGTTGTTGTTATTATTCTTATTATTTTCATTAGCATCTTCTTTCAGTTCTTCTTCCATTTCTTGCCGAGTGTCTTCCTGACACTTAGGATAGAGAACCGTACTGTACACATTGGTCGGCCATCAAAATAAACCCACCAGATTGTTCCTTTAGGAAGTCACGTGATAGAGAAAAAGAAAAAAGAAAGACAGAGGGAAAAAATAAAAAATAAAAATAAAAAAGTAATCAAAGAAAATAAAGGGGTGGGGGGAAGAAAATTCAAGAAAAGTAAAGAAAATACATAGCGACAATGCTCTTCCAATACGTATGACGTACCAGTTAAGAGAATCTTTTGCACTTCCTGCATGGATGGTAAGTCAGGGATCATTCTTAAATATCTTTCACTTCCTTTTTTGATCATATCATTCCTGGTGCTCCTACAATCACTGGTATTGTAACCGTCTTGAGATGCCACATCGTTTCGATTTGCATTAGCAAATCTTTATATTCTCTGAGCTTATCAAATTCTTTTGCCGAGATATTATGGTCACAGGGTATGCTCATATCAATCAATAAGTAGAATTTAGTGCTTTGATCTTTTCAAGAATGTCTGGTTCATTTGCTTTGTTGCTCCGGACTTTACACGCTGGGAAGTCCCAATGAATAGTTACATTTTTTTCCTCGGTTATAGCCTCAGGGTGGTGTTTGTACCTTATTATTATTATTATTATTATTATTATTATTATTCAGTAGTTTTATTTTTA
Source organism: Octopus bimaculoides (assembly GCF_046866305.1). NCBI lineage: Eukaryota > Metazoa > Mollusca > Cephalopoda > Octopoda > Octopodidae > Octopus > Octopus bimaculoides. The sequence goes on from NC_142940.1 coordinate 39,979,249, forward strand.
TAACGTGCTTTCACTTCACTACCGAGCGCAGCTCTGTGCGCCTTGGGTATGTGCTGTGGTTTGCTGTGGTGCTCTTATGTTTACTGTATTGAAAGTGTTTTGCGTAGAATGTGTGCAGTACCCAGTAGTGCAATTTTCTGTATGTTATATATATTTGTAAGTCCTGGTGTTTTTGTTATGTATTTGTCTGAATATTTTTTTATTATACCTAAGGCACCTACTATGATAGGAATTGTTTCTGTTTTTAGATTCCACATTCGAGTTATCTCTATTTCCAGGTCTTTGTATTTTGAAAGTTTTTCCATTTCTTTTAGAGAAACGTTGTCATCTGCTGGTATTGAAACATCAATTAGAAGGCATTTTTTTCCTTCATGATCTTTGACAACTATATCTGGTCTATTCGCCTTAATTTCTCTATCTGTGTGTATTGGCATATCCCAGAGTATGGTTGCTTTCTCGTTTTCTGTGACCTTTTCTGGCGTGTGTTTATACCATCTTTTTTCTGTTGCTATTCCATAATGTTGGCATAGCTTCCAGTGTATATAGGTCCCCGCTCTGTCGTGTCTGTGAATATATTCCTTCTTAGCCAGGACTGGGCAGCCATAGATAATATGATTTATTGTTTCTTGTCGATCTCCACATATTCTACAGTTACTTGTTATATTTCTTTTCATTATGTGTTTTTGGTAATTTCTGGTGGGGAGGCTTTGATCTTGTGCAGCAATTAAAAATCCTTCAGTCTCTGCTTTGAGTCCTGAGCTTCTCAGCCATTGCTGGGATTTTTCTCTGTCTATTTCTTTCGCATTTAGTTTAGCCCAGTATTTACCATGTAGGGGCTTTTCTTGCCATCGTTTTATCATGGTCCGTTGCTGTTCTAGTTTTAGTTTGGATTTCATTTGTGTTATAGCTTTTGTTGTTTCTTCTTCTTCTTCTTCGTATTTGTTAGGTAGATTGATTTCTTGTTTGTATTTGTCAGCTTCCTTAAATACTGAAAACAGTTTTTTGTTTTGCTCGTGTTTTGTGGCTATTTGTATTAGTTTCCCTTGCTTCTGGAGTAGGTATTTTTGCAGTCCTATGGTGGTTATTTTATAATAGTTTTCTAGCTGTATAAGACCCCTGCCACCTTCTGTGCGTTGTATATATAGCCTTTCTATGTCAGATTTTGGGTGGTGCATCCTATATCCTGTCATTATTTTTCTTGTTTTCCTGTCTATTTTACATAGTTCGTTTAGTGTCCAGTTAAGGATGTTGTAGCTGTAGCTTATAACTGGGACAGCTAAAGTGTTGATACCCATTATCTTGTTTTTAGCATTGAGCTCTGTTTTTAGTATTGATCTAACTCGTCTATAGTACTCTTTCTTTATTTTTTCTTTCATTTGTGTATGTTGTATCCTATCTAGTTCATTGACTCCTAAATACTTATATGGTTGGCTTTCGTCTAGTTCTCTTATTTCATTGGCTTTATCTAGTGTTATATTGCTACTTTTAACTAATTTTCCTCTTTTCAGGGTTATTATTATTATTATTATTATTATTATTATTATTATTATTATTATTATTATTATTATTATTATCATTATTATTATCATTATTATTATTATTATTATTATTATTTTATGTTTGACTTTTGTTTTGCATTTGTACAAGTTGGATCCAAGTCTCACCCAGAGACCTCAAGAGACAACAAGTTAGAAGTTCATGTAGGTGTTATGCCTAGGGTACCATATATTTGGATTTGTACAGTTTTGTTCAAGTGAATGTTTAAGAAACCATAAGAAAATTATGTTTGCTTTAAAATTTGAGATCACATAGACAGTATTTTACGTAGGATATGGGCAGTTCCCATGAGCACTATCTTTTGGACTTCAGCCATTTTGGGGTTTCCTGGTATCTGAGCTAGGTAGTAATCAGCCCGTTTCGCTGTCATTCCCAGGGCACCTATGACAATAGGTATTGTTTTCGTCTTCAGATTCCACATTTTGCTAATTTCTATTTCAAGATCTTTATATTTGCTCAGTTTTTGGTAGGTCTTGACAGATACGTTTATATCAATTGGGACAGTTATATCAATGAGGAGGCATGATTTTTGTCTGAAGTCTTTCAGTATGATGTCTGGCCTATTTGCGTCTATCTTTCTGTCAGTTTGAATGGTGAAGTTCCAGAGGAGTGCAATGTGATCATTTTCAAGTACTGGGGGTGGTTTGTGTTCCCACCAGTTTTTATCATGGGGCAAGTCCAGGTTTTTGCATATTACCCAGTGAATATATTGTGCAGCTCTATCATGCCTGTTGAGATACTCTGTAGGCGCAAGCAGACTGCACATGGAGACAACATGATCGATGGTCTCATTTTGTTGTTGGCATATACGACATAATGGGGAGCTGCCGTTCTTTAATATGTTGGCCTGGTAGTTCTTTGTAGGTAGGCATTGATCTTGGGCTGCTATGATAAACCCCTCTGTTTCTGATTTCAATCCAGAGGCCATTAACCATTGGTGGGTAAGGGCTTTGTCAATATCTGCATTATTCGCTCTCTTTGGGTATTTGCCATTGAGAGGTTTTCCATGCCATTTTTCAGTCATAATAGCTAAGGCAGCAATTTTAGCACGGGTTTTCAAGCGCTTAGCTTTTTCTGTAGGTGTTTCTAGTTCGTCTAATTCTTGAATTTGTTGCAATTGGAATTCACTTAGATATTCCTTTGCCTGTTTTGTTACTGAGTAAGATGCTTTCTTGCTTTCATATTTTAAGACAAGTTTTAGCATCCAGTCCTCAGAGTTTTTCATATAGGTGTCTAGGCCAATTGTGGCTACCTTCATTGATAATGCCAGCTGTAGTAGTCCTCGACCTCCCTCTTTTCTTGGCAGATAAAGACGTTCTATATCTGCCTTAGGGTGGTGCATTCTATGCATTGTCAACAGTTTTCGTATTTTTCTGTCAACATTACATATTTCAGTAATTGACCAGTTAACGATGTTGAAACTGTAAGTCACGACTGGTATGGCTAGAGCATTGATCGCTTCGATCCTGTTTCTCGCGTTCAGCTCTGTCTTCAGTATTGCTCTCACCCTGCGATAACATTCTCTTCTGATCCTTTCCCTCATCACTGAGTGCTTGATATTGTCCCCTTCAATTACCCCTAGGTATTTGTAGCTCTCCGCTGGTTCTAACTCTTTTATGACATTTTGCTGGTCAAGGTTCACATTAGATGTATTTGTCATTTTTCCTTTGATAAAGATAGCTTTTGCACATTTATCAAGGCCAAATTGCATCCTGATGTCATCACTGAATTGTTTAACAATCGCTAGTAGGCCTTTGAGTTGTTGGTCATTTTTTGCAAAGAGCTTTAAATCATCCATGTAAATGAGATGATTTATATTTTTATCAAATATTTTATAACCATACTGTGCATCATTGAGCAATTTTGAGAGCGGTATTAGGGCTAGACAGAAGAGGAGTGGTGATAGTGAGTCACCCTGGAAAATGCCACATGAAATTCTTACATCTCCAGCATTTAGAGATTCATTGTCATTGTTCAACATCAGTGTGGTTCTCCATGATCTCATACTTACAGATAAAAAGTTTCGCAGAGTAGGAGCTATTTTATACATTTCCAGACATTTCCTAATCCAGCTATGTGGTAGGCTATCAAAGGCCTTTTTATAGTCTATCCAGGCTATTGACAAGTTTTTGTGTCGCTTGTGACAATCTTCTAAGATCATCTTATTGATGAGTAGCTGATCTTTACAGCCATAAGATCCACGTTTACATCCCTTTTGCTCATTAGGGAATATGCTACTTTCTATTAAAAAACTATAGGTGTACTCGGTTAGGACAGATGTTAGCGTCTTATACATTGTTGTTAAGCAGGTTATGGGGCGATAATTTTTTGGTTCGTTTGTTTCCTCATTTTTTGGAAGCAGGAATGTTAAACCATTAACTAGCCAAGAGGGCATCAAACTAGGATTTTGCAAAACATCGTTGTAAAGTTTTGTTAGCAGTTCATGGCTTTCTGGGAAGGCATTCAACCAGAAGTTAGGAATTTTATCCTTTCCTGGAGACTTCCATTTGCTTGACCTCCTGAGAGCAGATCTTATATCTTCTACCCTGACCCCCTCCCACTTTTGCTCCTCTAAGGAGTCTAGGTCTGTAGCTATTCTATCAATCCAAGGGGCCTTTTCATTGTGTGTTTTATCTTCTGCCCAGATTTTATTCCAAAATTCTTGCACTTCTTCTTTTGATGGGACAGACTTTATTGTTACTGGTGTTTTCCCTATCTTCCTGTAGAAATTTTTGGGGTTATTTTTGAACATGTTATTATCTCGGAAGAATTTAACACGCTTTTCATACCTTGCTATGCGGGCAGCTTTAGCACATACCTTTTGCTTGATGGTTTCTATGGTGGCATCAATGTCAACTATGGTTTTCATGTTATATTTTTTCTTTAGTTTTTGGGTCTTTGTAGGTTTGATACTCTTGTCAAATTTAAGGTTTTTCAAACATTCTATGTCAGATCTAAGCAGCTTAATTTGGTGTTGAATGCGTTCTTGCCAAGAAGGCTTTTTGTGGGAGTGTTGTCTTTTTCTAATCTTTTCACCACATAGAATCGTTGAGATTCTTGCGGATGCATAGTACAGGTGGTTGAGATCTGTAATATCAACATCATTAGCTGAAATTATATCCTTAAGTGCAAGGCGGATTTTACCAATTATTTTCAGGTTTTGGTTAGAATTGCGAATTTTGGGGAGAGTGTCGCGTTCATTCATACTAGTTTCTTTAATTTTCAGCCATTCAATCATGATTTGATTTTTTAGATCATGTAGTTCTGTTGCGTCGATTTCTGTATGACTTCCTTCATCTATTTGATTTTCACCTGCCTTAGTGTTTATGGTTGGTTCAGAGAGTATTTTATTTTGCCTATCAGTTACCTTAACTCTTTCAATTATTACTGTATTTTCATCAGCCTTGGGCTGGTTTATAATTATTTCCTCTGTAGTATCTTCTTTAGCTGCAGTTTCATTCTTTTTATCCTTTACTGCTTGCTTAATTTGGTCAATCTCTACTTCAGTTAGTAATTTTTTTTTTATAATGTTTCTTCTGACGTTGGCAAGTTTATTACTGTCTATGTAGGGTCTTACTGCAAGGTGTTTCTGTCTCCAGTTTAAGTAGGTTTGTACAGTATTAGATTTATCTGTAGGGAAATATATGGCACGGTAGAAGGCTCTAAGAACTTCTTTATTATCTTCCCTAGACCATTTTTCATTCTTTTTCTTTTGGTTATTTGATGACGAGCATGGATGGCCATCTGTTGGAATATTCCGGTTGTGGGGTACTTCCAGCTCCTGTGTGTCGGGAAGATTTGAACCAGTAGCAGATTTCTCGTCTCGGATCTGGTTCATTATCTGAGTAAGTGGTCCTTTATAATCCGGTCTATGACCATTGCGGTTTATATTTTGTTTTATTAACAGTGAGGCATAACAAGCTTCGACGTTGACGCTAGGGGACGGATCTGTCTGTTTAGGGTAAGTTTTTTGAGACAACACCGTCTCCGAGCTTTCGTGACGTAGCTTCTTAAGGCTAGCAGATCTATTTCGAGTGAGTGGCCCTTTGTGATTCGGTCGATAACCACTCTGGTTTGTGATCTGCCTTGTTATCATTGAGGCATGACGAGCTTTGGCGTTGACATTCGGGGACGGATTTGTCTGTTTAGGGTCAGTTTTTTGAGACAACACCGTCACCGAGTTCTCAGCATGTAAACATTGCTCGTAGCGTAGTTTTTTAAGGCTAGCAGATCGGTATTCATCTGTATTTTTTTTGTTGATAGATTTATCTCCAGGCATAGTGTATTTTTGTGTGTGTGTGGCGTTTTAAACTTATGAATGGTTCACTGTCTGTATTTGTTCACAAAATGAAAATAAACAAAGAAGAAAGAAAAAAAGTTTTGGTTTTGCTTCGTTTGTGATATGTGTTTTCGTATCCGTAAGTGTGTCCTGTGATTTTTACGTAGTTCTGTAAACATTAAGATGCATGTGTAGTTCTATGGGTATCAAAACGTATATATCATTGTGTACACGTTCAAGTGTATGCGTAATTATTCAATATATGTACTTACTATTTTGTTCCATTTCTTTTTTTTTATATAGTTTGTAAACTTTCCGGTGTTGGTTTTGCGTGTGTGATCGCACGTGTTTCATTGAGACATCGTGCATAGGAGGGCCTGTGCTTTGTATTGCAGTGAAATTTCATTTTTTAAGAATAAAAAATATTCTTAAAAAAATTATCTTCGTTAAAAGACCGCTTCCTTCAAATCTTCCACCGGTTCTTTTGGCTAATTCCATCGATGTTATTGGATTAGATATGTTTTTGTATAGGGAGCCCGGTGTAGCACATCCATGTTGTTATTCAGCCCGGTGCTGAATATTATTATTATTATTATTATTATTATTATTATTATTATTATTATTATTATTATTATTATTATTATTATTATTATTATTATTATTATTATTAATATAGAAAGGATTGAGGTAACTCCTCCTGAAGATATAGAGTCAAAATTAAAAGCAGAGTGCTATTGTTATCTAGTGAACGATATTTCGACATCTTGTGTACCTTCAACTGGTTCGAAAGATGTCGAAATATCGTTCACTAGATAACAATGGCACTCTTCTTTTAATTTTGATATTATTATTATTATTATTATTATTATTATTATTATTATTATTAGACAATGCGAAGAGGATGCGATTGCGATAGATGTTTTATTGGTTGAACGATATTTCAACAGCTTGCCTGTCTTTGTCGAATTTTTCTTTTTTTCTTTTTTTCTTTTTGCCAGTTGTAAACCTGAAAATTGAAGACTGGTGGATGTTATTCCATCAACGTAGAAACGCTGATGGCCTCGTTCAAATTTTGAATTTTAATTTCTATAATTTTGAATTTCTATGTATCACTTTTCATTTTGATCTCAAGAAAGACAGGCAAGCTGTCGAAATATTGTTCGACCAATAAAAAATCTATTGCAATCGCATCACTCTCTTCGTATTGTCTATTTACCTTTGTGAGGAGTTACGTCAATCCTTTTGAATCATTATTATTATTATTATTATTATTATTATTATTATTATTATTATTATTACTAAGGCGTGATTCGAAGGAATCTGACTGTTATTTCTAGAAAATCTATTGCCAGCAGATCTTAGAATCTCTTTTTGGGGGCATCTTTATTATTTGACGTTGTATTTATGTATTGTGGAGAAACGCTTTCCAATATCATTTTAATGGTATCGATTCGGAATGAATCCTGTCATCTCTCTCACTCTCTCTCTCTCTCTCTCTCTCTCTCTCTCTCTCTCTCTTATTTTCTGTTGGATTTATTTTCTTGTTAAACATAACAAGCTACCGAACTAACAATCTGTTTTGTATTCATAGCCTCGCACCATAACAGAAGATCCAGGAAGCTCACTAAGGCAATCTAACGTAATGATCATTAATAAATTATGTAGCGTCCCTACTGTTAACAGTGATTAGTTATGCTAACTCATAATAGCTATTTAAAAGCTAGGTGATCTAAAAAAATAAGAGTCCGTTTCATATGTGAAAAGCAAAAATAAACATTGAATAAATATGAATAAAGACAATTCACCTAAAGTTTTGTTTCGAGGTTTTGGCTTTTAAAGCATTTATATTTAAAGGCATTTTTAAAAATAAAAATACCTCAAAATTAAAAGATAAATGGCTCTCTTATAGTTAGGTTTAGCTCACGATGCACCTGCTTTGATAATCCAAATACCCGCAGTACTTAGCAGAATTCTCCAAGAAGTACAAACAACAACAACAACAATAATGATAATAATAATTTTATGCAATTTTTCGGTTGAATTTGGCAGATATATTATTCTATGCAGTTGACTGCAAGGGACAGCTGGGTTTTTACTAAATATAACCACGCAAAATAATTTGGATAAAACAACTACGAAACTTCTCTCAATACTAAGACATAATTCATTTTTAATTTGTTTCATTGTTACCATTGTTTTTAAAATATATCTTTCTTTTCCTTTGCATCTAAGTGAACTCGGGCGAAATATGAACATGCTATGTATGCTACACACAAATTTTCATTAACGAAAAAAGCAACTTGTCGTGGATGTTACCACGTTAGATAAGTTTTAAGGCTTTCTTGAATAACTTAAGATCACACACCTGGCCTGGTATTGTTGGTATGGAATTAACTTATTTATATTCCTTTCTACTATTGACACAAGGCCTGAAATTTGGGGGAGGGGAATTTTCGATTTCATCGACCCAGTGCAAAACTGGTACTTATTTCATCGATCCCGAGAGGATGACAGGTAAAGTCGACCTCGGCGGAATTTGAACTCAGAACGTAGCGACGGACGAAATACCGCTAAGCACTTCGTTCGGCGTGCTCACGATTCTGCCAGCTCGCCACCTTAACTTATTCTTTTCTACTCTAGGCACAAGGCCCGAAATTTTGTGTTGAAACAGATATTGTTATATTTTGGGATGGTCATTTTTGGACTAGAGGAGATACGTGAGATGGAGAGTCGCTGAAGAGGTCAAAGGATGTGTGACAAAAGATTTCAGAGAAAGGATACTAAGATAATTAAGCTGAAGCGAAGGAACAATATATAGGGCGTGTGGTTATTTGACAAGAAGAAAAAAAATTACCATCCTGAAATATTACAATATATAACAATATATATTTATATATAAATCGAGAGATAGAGATAATGATACAACAATAAGACGGAAGAAATAGGGATTTTTCTGCATTTGTATACAAATATAAAAAGCTGGCTCCGTCTAAGGAAATTATAGAATTCAATTGTACGTAAATGTATTCCAATGCGTGTATACACACACATACACACACACACACACACAAAGGTGCTGAACAATTATTCGATTTAGGGGTATCGTGAAAGGCCTGGTTGCAGGCCCAACTTCCCTAGATCATTTACAAAGCTTAGGAAAGCTGAAAGACCGCTGCAATAAATGTGTGATTCTGAGAGTGGAATAATTAACTGATCCTCCTATATTTCCTTTTACCCAAAGCCATGAACTTTTCAGCACCCCCTCATACACACACAGAGACACATATACACACACACACGTGTTGTTCGTGTGAATGATTTAATTTATATCTATGTTTGCTTGTATGCTTCAACCACATCAATATTCGACACTAACAATATGATTTCCAATAGAACACATACTGGTTCAAAGTGAACGGTATTCCAATTGTACACAGCTTGATATTCTTTTATTCTTTTCCCCTGTAAACTTTCCTTATTCATTTATTAATTGTGTTCACACAATCCTACGTCCTTTTGTATCTCAGGTACATAATTAATACAATTAATGCAATAAAAGTACTTAAAAAATTAATTACCATCTGTTACTATTTATTACAGTACGAAAAAGAAAAATAATTGCTTGTTTCTCACTTCATTTTTCCAATCGACAATAATAGAAATAAGTAAATCGTTATTTTCATAATTACTTGGGCAGCATGCTGGCAGAATCGTTAGCACGCCGGTTTAGAATGCCTAGCGGTATTTCGTTTGCCGTTATGTTCTGAGTTTAAATTCTGCCGAGGTCGACTTTGCTTTTCATTCTTTCGGAGTCGATAAATTAAATACCAGTTACGCACTGGAATCGATGTAATCGGCTTAATCGCTGTTCTTTTTTTTTTTGTTCCCTCTATGTTTAGTCTCCTGTGGGCAATAAAGAAATAAGAATCGTTATCGCCTTTGCTGTAAGGCTGGGCAGCATTCCTCTGAGTTCAAATTTCGCCGAGGTCGACTGTGCCTTTCATCCTTTCTTGGTCGATGAAATAATTACCAGTTATGCACTGGGGTCGATGTAATCGACTACCTTTCTCTCACTAAAGTTTTAGGCCTTGTGCCTATAGTAGAAATTATTATTATTATTATTATTATTATTATTATTATTATTATTATTATTATTATTATTATTATTATTATTAAGGCAGCGAGCTGACAGAATCATTACTGGGCCGGAAAAATTGCTTAGCGGCATTTCTTCCGACTTTACGCTCCGTGGTCGACTTTGCCTTTTATCTTTTCGAGGTCGATAAAATAAAATCGACTCATTCCCATTTGACCTTGTGGCAAAAAATTGAAATAAAAAAAAATTATTATTATTATTATTTACTTCCTCGCATAGCAGTAGTGTTAGTAATTCTAAATGCCTCAAAGAACATCGGACCACTTACTTGTGTCTTCAGATGATCTATCAATTTTACCAGTTTTTTGAAACGCGCAATGAAACAAATTTTCCTATCAATAGCTTGTAATTTTTGGGTGCTCCAATCGATGATACCTGCAATGTATCGAATGATATCTGCACTGTATCGAATGATCTAAACACTGTGTGTGTGTTGACAATTGTGATGATATTTCTACTGTTTAAGGTGGCGAGCTTGCGGAATCGTTAGCACGTTACGAGCAAAATGCTTAGCTATATTCCGTCCGTTCTGAGTTCAAATTCCGTCAAGGTTGACTTTGCCTTTTATTCCTTCGTGGTCGATAAAATAAGTACCAGTCGAATATTGAGGTCGCTGTAATTGTTTTGATATTTTCTTCGCCTTTCTTATGCATTCCTCTTTCAATATACCTATCATTTTGCTCTCGCTTTTATACAAACAATTTCCTGCTCGTTTACTTATCGATTGGAAAGCTAAATATTTCTACTCAGTTTCTGCATTAACTTCCATTATATTTCTACCTGTAGGGGGCTAAATTGTCCAGATCCCAGACAATCTGATCATCGTCTTGATAAGGGTGCATTACTGACCACTGCCAAATCATTCTTAAGGTCTCATTGAATATACTAACTCCACTCCAAATATCAAGTTGTTTTCCATCCTTACCATTGATTTCAGATCGCCCATAAATAAGAGATATTTGATGATGTTTGTATCTTATTACGTGGTTCATATTCCACTCTTACCTTTCTCAAGAAATGTTTCACGGGAATCCATTTCTTAAAACAAGACTAATTACTTATAGTAAAAATTATAAGATTATCTCCTTGAAATATTCCTCTCTTCATCTTTACTTTCTCAAATATCCAGCCAGCGTCATATATGTCTACAAGAGGTTCATGCTCTTACTGAAAAATGATGTGATGTTATTGAGTATTTTGAATACGTCCAAGCATTTTTTTTTTATCTAAGAATGTAGAACTATAGAACAAGTTTTATTTTAATAATCACTGTAAAACATAGCTAACACTTCCTATCTTCGTTTATAATTTCGGATTATTATTTTATTTATAACAAGTTGATCTTTTGTTTCCCTGCTTTGTTGTTGGTGACAATTTCTATTTTTCAAGCAGTAGTTGGCAGATATTCAAGTCTTAGTGGTTTTTCTTCGGACATCATACTGGTCAGTTGATTCCACATTGTTTGAAAACAATTGGTAGATCTGTAGTTGTTTATTTTTGAACATCCGCGTAAGGTAAGGTGTCCGGATTCAATTCCTGGTCAGTGTAATGCGTCGTGTTTTCCTATCAAGCTACTTCCTCTCATGTCGCTGCACACTTCTCACCTATAATATGTACCGACCATGCGAAGGCACATCCTTTTTTACTTTTTTTCCAGTTGTTTTGCTTTGGGTGTTCTGTTGGGTTAAGGGTAAGGGATCCCAGATGGTGTCTATACCTCCTCGCAGCAACATAAGCTTCCAAAGCAATGAGCGAAGGTATGGGGTATATTATCACGCCATCCTCGCACGCGTGTGATAGCAGGCTATGCAGTACAAACCCGTGTCTGAGTAGCACTATTTTGATAGGAAATTTTACAGTAGTTAAACAAACAATTATTATGGAACTCTCGTATATATTTTATTGAACTTGTAGTAACAAGATAGCTTTGAAATAAGTTAATAAGATACAGAGAGATTATATACATTCCCATTATTTTAAGTAATAACGCCGTCTTGATTGCCTTCAGCATTTGAGTATGATAGATATTTTACCTGGGAATAATAAGGTGTTTATATTGAGACAGATTGTTGCAAATATATCGTCGAGTCGGAGATGACTGGAGTTCGTGGCCTGGGGCGGAGGAGCGAATTGGTTTTCTTTCTGAGGTAGTCTCGCATCAGAATTTTTTTACTGTAAAGTCAGGAAGGAAAGAGAATGCTCAAGTCTCTTTATAAGCCTTTCGAGACGAGACGTGTTGGAGACGTATCCCCAAACTGAAGGTTGGTTCGAATATTTGCAACGGTAGACATCACTGAGCGATCCGAAGGATCGGATAAGGTGCGCGACTAAGCGACAAAACTTTGATTTTAAAGCTGAAATCTAACGAAAGAAATCGTGGAGTACATTTGCAGCTCAATGCAGTGCATTGAGTTGTCTATTCCAATATTGAAGGTTCTTATTTACAGATAGATGGTCTGGTGCCATGGGTACTCTAGTGTCTATAACAATATATGAACTAGCGAATTTTCAGTTGGTTGTCTGACACGTTATCAATCGTGGTTCTGTGAGCTATGGAAACATATAATTGAAAGAATATCAAATAAATAGGTTTCTTTAATAAATTTCTATAAATTCGAGTTTGAATTATTAATCTCCAAAATAACTGAAATTAGGAATAACACTAAAAGAATGAAAGAACGATAGAAATAAATAAAGAAATAGACAAATAAATGAATCAGTGAAAGAAGAATTGTGATGAAGAGTATACAGAATTAAATACAAGATCGAAGTAAATGGATGAATGATCAATAGAAAGAAATTAAAATTTGAAAGACAGAATTGAATAAAAGAAAATATATTTCTCTTAAAGTTGGCTTAGATTTGCTTCAAAATGTTTTATTTTTATTTTTATTTTCTCTTTCTTTTATTTTTATAATTAATAGGATTTTTGTAAATATTAAGATGATATCCTCGTTAGCTTTAGTTATTTTCAAACAATTTTGCTAACTTGCTGATCTTTTGTGTCTGTATTTTTTTCCTTTTTCATGCTTATTTGTAATTTTATTCAGTCAAAGTTAATGAGGGAATGTTCTTATCAGTTCAAAAGTCCAGCACAAAAAATAAAGCAAAAAAAAGAATAAAAGATCTTCATATAAATGGAATAGGCAGTAGAAATAAATTGGCATATATCACCAAATTTTAAACATGGTTCAGCTACTGACGAAACAGGAATATATTCTTATCTGTAATCTACGATGGAAATAATAAGGAAATACAGAAAGAACATCATAATAATGGTAAGCCTTTGATCAGCTTGCAATTTTGTATCTGAATCTGGCACAAGACGGATCATTCTATCCAGTATCTATATCTCTATAGTAAGAAGCTGTCTGTGATCTGATAGAACCATTTTCAACAATATTAATCTATACACTGGACTAATTCCATCTAATATAACTTGCACAACTATATGGAGTCCAATTCTAGTATTTATAGCTCAATTTTCTCACTTTATCCATTATACAGTAAACATGCGTTATCTTCTGCCATGCTCTCTTGCATTTTTTTCTACGTATAATTTTCCTTTATCTTTGAAATTATAATGTAAGTTTGGAAACTGAGTTCTAAGATAAAGGTCTGCAACTAACAATTACAGATTACGATCATGCTCATTACTTAGACATTATTATTGACTGTGCAAACAGCATTCACAAAGACACACACACCGATACATCCGTACATGCATGCATACATACAAACACACACACACATATCCATGAGTAGACATTTTGTAAATATACGCAAATACACATGCAACTATATAATCACACTCATGGACAGATGCATGCATTCATGCATACATACACACAGCCACACACGGTCATAGGGACATACTTACTTAAGCATAGATAGATAACCCTATATGCATTCACATAGAGAATCATCGATGCACACAAGTCAACACAAATGTATATACACAGACAATTACAATCTTTCATACAAGCTTATAGTAGAAATCATTTATTTGCTATATTTATTCATATAGCCATGGTGATCATACGCTGATTGTTTGGATGGAGAGATACGTAACTCTAAAAGACTCACTGTTACGAATTGTCTTTATGAAGTTCATCATCAAGATTATAATCATTTTAACAATTTCAAAATCTCAGAAACAAGCATAAAGTTATACACACAGCGACGATGACTACGACGACGACAATGACTACGACGACGACGACAACAACAACAACAACAACAACAACTGCCCTGATGCAGTACCAAGCAGTGGTTCCATGGCTTTTGAACTTAACTGATTGGAAGTGTTATCATGTACATTGTTTTGTTGTGGTATAAAAGATGGGCTACAGCAAATATTCTGCTCAATACCACTGATTTGCTTGTCAGTTGCTTAACCTTAACCAGTTGAGAATTCCCTTAATGGCTAAGGATATGTGCATCTCTGATCACGAGCAAATGTAGTTGGGGAGCATCATAGCCATGTGTTGAGAGGAATTCTTTGGGGTTTGAATAATTCACCTCTGGAAACATGCGTTCATCATCCTTAAGCAAACCTTATTCAGGGACTTTTTGAGCAGGAAGGGCTACTCAACCTGAAGAACATTTTAACTGGGCCCCACCAGCAAGATCATGCGTAGTTTATCTTGATACGAGATCACCATGTCACATACATATGGTTGTGATGCATGTGCCTGGTGTACCCTTAACAGTCAGGTAGTCATGATGGGTATATTTGTACCCCTGTGTCACTTTGATGGCCTGCACTGCTCTCTCTCACTGAATAATAATGATGATGATGATGATGATGATGATGATGATGATGATGATGATGATGATGATGATGATGATAATGATCATGATCATGACGACGACGTCGACGACGATGAATCAAAGGATGATATTTTGTTTCAAGCTGAAGGATTTTATATCAGTATAATGGACTTGCAACAAAATGTCGCCGGCGTGATAATAAACGAACGTAGTGTAGACTATTGAATAAAACGCCGTATATTACTGGTATATATTAATTCGCACATGTATGCACGTATACACGTATATACGAAGAGCTCCAAAACAGTTTCCGTCTACCAAATTCATTTACAAGGCATTAGACGGCCCGGAACTAGAATAAAAGTCATATACCACACAGTAAGACCGATCACTTTCAATCAGTTAAAATCAGAAACCACGTGAATTATTATTATTATAATTTCTATCATTAGTATGACTTTGTCATATAAAGAATAGACAGTATATAGTTGACCGTATATAATAAAGAAAAATGAATGTGATGGGTAGAAAATGGGACGGTATACGAAGATACAAAATGACAGAATGTAGAATATAACGACTGTATATTGAGGTAGAAGAATATGAAAACATAATATGAAGAGAGGATATGAAAGTGTGCGTATATGAAGACAGAATATAAAAGGTGAGAGAATATTTGTCAAGGGAAAAATATCGGAGTGTTTTAACAAACCGTATTGAAGAAATAATTGTATTAATTGAAATTTATTTACATTAAGAAATTACCATTGAAGATGGAAAGATAAACTCTGCAATGATAATTTAATTAGGTAATGTGTCATAAATATACCAACCTGCAATTTATCAATGTCTTCTTGACAAGTGTATCGTCACATTAGACAGAGTTAATGTCACAACAAATGCAACTAAGACAGCAAAGAAGACAATAAACTAACCGAAATACCAAAGCGAAACGAAAGACATCTGGATGATAAGCAAAGGGGGAGAGACTAATACGTTTCAAGAATTAGTTTACATTTGAACTGGTCCTTCTTTCTATGTTTCGTCGTAACAAGAAGGAGTTATAAATGAAACGCATTTCATCATTGGTCTGTCCTGTACAGGTGAACTGCGAGAAAAAGCCCATATCAATTATTAAATTATAGTTCAGTGGGTAGTAACTGAAGAGCAATTAATTATTAAAATGATAAATTTGACGCTTTCTTAAAAAAAAATTCAATCTTAAATAAGAGCTTTATTTCGTTTTAAACGGTAGTCGTAAACTATAGGAGTCGTTAATAACTGATTTCTAACATTTCAACAACAGACGTTTAGTAGTTACTATGGTGAAAGTGACAAATGAGTACCTGTGCAATAGGCGCAGAACAAATATCAAAAGGAACACCGTTCGAAGCCGCCCGTTTGCCTGTTAACAAGCCGATGTTTATATCTATTGCCAACGTAAATCAGTGAAACATACACACATGCACGCACGTGCACACGTATGAACACACCTATGTCTGCTTACGTATATATATATATATATATATATATATATATATATATATACATAAATATAAGAATATATATGCGCGTGTGTGTATAGTCTCTGGCTATGCATACATACATATATACATATGTATGTATGCATGTATAAATATATATATATATATATATATATATATATATATATATATATATATATACATATATATATATTTATATATTTATATATATATATATATATATATATATATATATATATATATATATATATATGTGTGTGTGTGTGTGTGTGTGTGTGTGTATTTATATGTGTGTGTATCTGTGAGTGTGTCTGCGTGTATGTATGTAGTATGTGAGTGCATGTACTTACATTCACATGAAACGGGCTTCTGTACAGTTTTCCGTCTCCCAGACTCTAGTGCCACGCCATTGATTAGGACAGAAGTCACTTACCGTAGATCTTACAACACCATCCTCCTAGCTACAGGAAAATAAGATGGCGAAACAACATATCGCAAAACAAACATTAAAATATATTGCACAATAAGAGATATTTGTTATGGAAAAATTAACAAAGTTGAATATTCAGCGCACACTTTGATTTTGTTTAACATATAGAAGAGTGGTGAGAGTTCTGGTTATACAAACATACACATGTATATATACATACATACATACATATATATATATATATATATATATATATATATATATATATTACATTTAAATTTATTGAATGCAAATATAGATATTGAATAAATGAAGTTCACCTGTCTCTCATTTTTATTCTCTTTCTGCCTATATCCTATTAAAGCAATAACCGTGTTTACATTCAATATATAATAGAAATTTATTCTTTGAACAATCTTAGCTTTAATAAATTAATTAAAAAAAAATTGAATTTATTTACTTATTTAATTATATATTTTATCGGAGAAAATGCTTAATATTGGTTCTGTTTGTTTGTTATTGTAATAGATTTTTTTCAAAATTATATTTATATTTTTATCAAAAGTAATTCATAAGCAGCTTCTATTTTAGAATATTTTATATTCTGGCTATGTAATTCATTTGTTTTATCCTACGTTTTATTCTATTTATTTATCTCGCTAACCTGCAGAGATAAGACGACTATTTGCATCTGAAGATAAATGATTAGAGGTAAAATGGTAACAAGAAAAAAGACGCCTGCTGCTGTCATAATTCAAGAACTTAAAAGAGATTAGGTTTGTGGAAGAATTTCTTGGTGCAGAGAACCAACTACAAGTTAATTTGCTGTAATTTCTCATTGCTGAAAGAGGTTTCGCTTTTAACTAGGAAGATAAACAGAATTACAAACAAACAAACAAAAGAAAAAAAGAAGAGAGAGAGAGAAACAAAACAAGAATATTTTACGACGGTGTAATAAAAAAAAATATAATATAAAAAATACCACGAAAAATATGATGAAAGAAGAAAGGAAGTGAAGAAGATAAAGGAAAATGAATGAAAGAAAACACAATAACAACAACAACAACTACAACAACAATAAATATCTTAATGAAAAGCTGTGAAAGGAAAAAGTATTTTATGACGGAGTTTCATAATTAGATAAACCATCAAAAAAGATAGGACAAAATAAGTGGTGTTGATATTTGAAAGTCGTATATGTACACACATGCATACATACATATATATATATGCATATATATTATATACTTATATACATACATATATATATTCATACATATACACACTCATATATATATGTATATACATGTGTGTGTGGGGGCGTGTGGGTCGAGGTAGGGGTGATTGTGTACAATGAAGGTGGGAATAAATAGTTACGAAAAGTAGAAAACATTTCATATCAGAAAATATCAAAGGAAAACTTGAAATTTACCAACAAATGCAATGAAATTCAGATTTTATCATATTGTTGCGATAATACATAGCAAAATCATCCCACATTCTCTTTCTTCCTCATTTCTCTGTAGCCATCTATAATATATATATATAGACATACATACATATATATATATAACTAATATATATATATATATATATATATATATATATATATATATATGTAATGTATGTATATATACATATATATTTGTGTGTATCTATCTATCTATTTATCTGTCTGCATATATATATATATATATACATATAAATATATATAGGAATGTCTATATATATATACATGTATATATAATTATAAATATACCTATAAATATATAAGTATATATACGCACAGATACGTACATACACAAATACACATACCTGAACACATACACACACACACACACACACATACACATCATAAGTGTAGGAACGAAATTTGCTTCGGAGATGCAAACCCAAGTTCAACCCAAGATGTTCAAAGCGTTTTCATTGCACTGCAATAAATTGCAGGGGGTGTTCACACCTTCTGTTCCCGAACCCACAATATATGTGTGTATATATATAAATATCCGTATGTACATATGTATGTATCTCTCTCTCTCTCTCTCTCTCTCTCTCTCTCTCTCTCTCTCTCTCTCTCTCTGTGTACATATATATATATATATATATATATATATATATATATATATATATATATATATACACATACACAAACACACGCATAAACATCAACATGGGGGTACATGTTTAGCCCGAACTAACATATGCTCATGGACACAAAACTGGGTGTTAGCTGGAGACTGAACAGCCTAATGTTTATTAACTGTATATTTAATGAAAACATATTTATAGATGAATAAATACAACCACACACTGACAAACATACAGACACAGACATACACACACATATATGTGCGTGTGTATGTGAGTGAGAGAGTGAGAGAAAGAGGATGAGAGACGAAGAGAAAGAGAGATGATCAATGCAATGTATTAGCATTATGACTAATTGTAATCGAGTTAGAATTAAGAAGGGTATTGAAGTTTGAAATCTTTGGCCTCGTAATATAAAGCATCTCTAACTCGGAGCACCATAATATATATTCCTTTTATTCTTTTACTTGCTTCAGTCACAGCGGCCATGCTGGAGCACCGCCTTTAGTCGAACAAATCGACCCCAGGACTTATTCTTTGTAAACCTAGTACTTATTCTATCGGGTGCTTTCTACAGGGTTGTAAACACACCAACATTGGTTGTCAAGCGATAGTGGGGTTTAAACACAAACACACACATATACGACGGGCTACTTTTAGATTACGTATACCAATTCCACTCACAAGGCTTTTATCGGCCTGAGGCTATAGGAAAAGACACTTGCCCAAGGTACCACATAGTGGGACTGAACCCGGAACCATGTGGTTAGGAAGCAAGCTTCTTACTACACAGCCACGCCTAATAAGTACAGGAGTTATACCTGGGTTACTTCAAGTTTCATTTTCATATAACATTGTCGTGTAATATGTTCCTGTCGTGTAATATGTTCCTGTCGTGTAATATGCTCCTGTCGTGTAATATGTTCCTGTCGGGTAATATGTTCCTGTCGTGTAATATGTTCCTGTCGGGTAATATGTTCCTGAACGATTGCTGGATCGCACACGTTGCGATTTATATATGCATAGCTGAATATTGAACGTTCTGGGCATGAAGTTTAAAGTTCCTCACGTATAATCACTGTTTTTATTAAATAATGGTTCACTCTCGCTTTATTGAATGTAATTTGCTTAATCAATCAACATGCGAACAGTACACCACACACACACACATACATGTATAATTACTAATACGTATATACATCTGCATATGTTTGTACGTGTATGAATATATATATATATATATATATATATATATATATATATATATATATATATATATATATATATATATATATATATATATATATATATATATATATATGCATATATGTATGTATGACATGTACTAACATTCGAATATATGCATTTCAGCTCCAATCTAGGTCTTCATTACCTCCTTTTATTCTTCTGAGTTATGTTAACTAAATGCTAGTGAAATACTGATGTTGATATGGTCGACTATACCTACCCTCAGATTTGTTGTACTGCATCCAAATTAGAAATCGGTATGTTAAAATTCAATACTCCATGCCTTCCTTACTCAAAATTCATAAGCAAGGAAGTGAAATGTTAGTCACCAATTTCAACTACTTTTTCTTTACGAGATTATGATTCTATTTGCCTGAAAAAGCAATGTTCTCTATTAGATACTGTTCAGCCTAGGTACACATCGTCGACTGGGTATCTTGGGTGCACAGGATCCTTCTACTGCTCGGTAAGTTTCTATGTTGTTTGGGGGATATTTGTTAGTCTGAGTAAAGAGTGTAATTATTAGATGATATTTATTCACCATATATGCATTCTGACCATACCCATCTTTTTGAGGGGTGTCCTATTTTGACCATGTTCATACATGGTATTTTCCCGCTAAACTATAATTGTACGCATTTGTTCCTATGGAGAAGGAACTGGACACTTATAACTTTTATAACCACGGAGATGCTCACTCATTGGCCAATATGTGCGCTATGATTATTTGAGAGACTGACTGATGAGTTAGCATAACTACTAAACTTCGAGAAGATCTCTCAGAAGTTGATTAGTTTGAGAGGATCCATTTTAGCTTCCTTATTGGCTTTGTTATATTAATAGGAACCTCCGTCTACGAATTACATCGCCTCTACATCATCATGTCTATACCATACAATATCACCACACGATCATAGCTATGAATTATAATACTACCAAAACATTCATACCACACCAAGTCACCACAACATCATAACTATGGACACTATATTCGTACAATATCTAATAGTATCAACCCAATTGTCTATAGAGTATCTATATTGATGCGTGGCCTTCTTGTGATGGGATAATAAGATTAAGGTAAAAAGTAATGAACCAAGTAGCTGCCCAGGGAAACCGAACTCTGGACGCCATGATCGGGCAGGAACTTCTTAACCACTAGGGCATGCCTGAGTCACTACGGTATTGCTAAATTACCACTTCACAACTTCATTACACCATTATACTGTACATATTCTCAGCTATTCAAACTTGGGCCAACAAACAAGCTTCTACATGGTTCCTGGATTTTCAAGAAATAATAGCCCCGTTTCTCTCAAATCACACTGCGGTGTCTTTAAAATAGAAGGACGTATTTGATAAGCTATTCCTAAATACAATGCAAGAAATATAGACGTTATAGCAACGGCTGGAATTCCTTTGATTGTGGGCCAGTTCAAGCAAAGATAATCTGAGGCTAAATAACAATAATATCGACCAGACCAGCATACCACTTTCATCCCACCAGCCAACATTATTAGTTGTGTCAAGAAACAATAGTTCAACGAAGAAATCAACTGACTTTCTTCGTGTATTGATGAAAAACTATTTACCAACTGAAAAACTCATTTCTATTTTTGCTTTGTATTTGATATTCTTTTGTATTTGGTCTTTCTTTCGCAAAACATAAACTTTCAAAAGATTTATCCACTATTCCCTACCAAGCTATGTGTATATGTAAATGCGCTGACGATTATATATATATATATATTTGTTGTGCATAAGTGTATACGTATACAGATACGAATCTGTCAGACTATCTATCTATCTATCTATCTATCTATCTATCTATCTATCTATCTATCTATCTATCTATATATATATATATATATATATTTATTTATATAAATAAGGATAAGATCGGTATTTAAAATATTGATCTTATCAAGTGGTCAGCATGGGAATAAAAACCATCAAAGGTAATAATTATTTAAAATTATAATACAGGGTATCAAGAGATACCACCACGCTGAAAAAATAGCAGTCAAATCCTGACTCCAAAACCACAATAAATGTCCGCAAGGCACGATTAGCGAAGACGAAGACCAAATAAACCAGTAAAAATAATAAGATAATAAGATAATAAGATAATAAGATAATAAGATATTGGTCTTCGTCTTCGCTAATCGTGCCTTGCGGACATTTATTGTGGTTTTGGAGTCAGGATTTGACTGCTATTTTTTCAGCGTGGTGGTATCTCTTGATACCCTGTATTATAATTTTAAATATACATATATATATATATATATATATATATATATATATATATATATATATATATATATATATATATACACATATATGTGTATATAGAGATATATATTTGTTGTGCACGCGAGTATATATATACATGTGTGTGTGTGTGTGTGTATAGACACGTATACGTATGCACAAATATATATGATGCGTGTATATCTATTATTTTTTGTACTTTTTCCACTCATTGGACCGTGGCCACTCAGGACCACTGTCTAGAAGTGTTTTTAGTTGATCAAATTGATCCCAGTACTTATATTTAGTCTGGTACATCTACCGGTTTCTTTTTTGAGCTGTCACTAAAATGTAAACAAACCTACGTCGGTCACCAGTTTTCTAGCTTTCGGAAAAACGTCACCAATCCCACAGAAATAAAGAATGCAACAGCACTGTCGTTCTCGCCCTCCCCATTCAACGGAATTTTTTTGCCCACTACGCTTTATTAATGAGAAGACGTAACAGAGTTTGCAGCTGTATGATACTCTTTTCGTAGCTTTGTATGATACTCTTTTCCTAGCCATTGTGTTGGACAATTTTTAAATATTTCAAATAGTTTCTTAAGAAGCAACATAAAACGCTGTTTAAATCCTTCGAACCGAAACAGTTATTTAACGTAAATTTGTAAAACTTGAAATTCATTTTGCTTTTCTTAATGGTTGCTTCTTTAATGAGTCTCATAAACTTGTAAGTTTTTTCTGCTCCCAAATGTTCCTACATTTTTGCTAGACTTTTAGTCTTCAGTTACAATTTAATACACATTCAGGATATATTCATTATAATAGAGTTTTTCATAAAGGTTGAATAAGAGCCCCGAAATTTTGTAGGGACTGAAAAAAGGGTGGAAAGATCACCTACTCAGGAAAACATTAAGGTCATTTTAAACATTTAAAACTTACTATGGCGACAAGGAAACACGTGTTGTGTGTTCAAAGTGTTTCCGGAGAATGTGAAAGTGAACAGATACTTTTCCATCAAACTGGTCAACTCATATTTGTTGCATTGCTTTCAGATTTGCGACAGTTAATTCATCTGCTACAAGTCTGGAAATTCGAAACTCTTGCGCTTTTGAAACTGAGAAACTCCCAACCCAGCATTCATGCCAAGACAAAAACAAAAAAAAAAAGGTAAGAAAAAGAAAAGAAAAACTCCTTCCCCTAAGTGTACAAAATTTGATTCATCATCCTCAGACATTGTATTAACCATTAGATATGATCTCAATTAGACAGTCCGCTTAAGTGCATGCTGGTTTTCTTTCATTTTTTCCCTACTTTTTCTATCCGAAATCGACCCAAATTATTTATTATTTAACTATCTCAGTTCACTTAGTTAAGAATATTAAAACCTCTATACCCGTATTTTCCTGGCAAGTATATTCTATACATCTTGAATCAAAAGGACAGAGATAAATTTGATTAGAAAGTCTAGTTGTTTAAAAGCGTTCATCCTCTGCTTTTGATACATGGAAAAATAAGAGGAATCTCCTGATAGTCCGTTTCAATGCCTATTCACCGTTCCTCGGAAAATATATGCCCAGTTTCCTTCTCAAATCCTTAGTATAGAATATACTAATACAGAATATTCAGCCGTTATATAAGGCACTCGATAATAGGCTATTATCGT
>NC_142940.1:40008199-40015699 GCF_046866305.1 Octopus bimaculoides
TGTATTTGACTATTTCACTATTTGAAAATTCATTATATCAACAGCCTTGCAGAATATGTTTCTGCTCTTTGAATTCCGAATACAAATATCGCTGAACTCAACGTTACCTTAATCACTTCCGGAATTGATAAAGTAGGACTGAAGTACTGGGTCATTGCTCGCGGTAAATCCCTTTTAATCAGGAAAGAGGGGCAGTGGCCATGATCCTCCATAAGACCTACGGATCTTTTGGGTGAGTGGTATGACAGAAAACTCAAACCAGAGACCGGACCCAGTTTGATAATATTTCATGAGAGGGCTCCGCTGAAGCATTCTAAGAACCAAGTGAAGTTAAACTGGTTAACGGTTTAAGTCTACTCTACCACTTAAGTAGGCTATGGTGGGATTTGAACTCAGAACGCAAAGAGCCGGAACAAATATCGCAAATCGTCTGATCCGACATTCTTGTAGTTTCGCCAATTCATCACCCTTGAATGGTACGTTTGTTTTCGATTTTGCATTTTTTTTTCGATCAAATCCACCGACACACTACTGATCACCAACCTTAGCCTATAGTAGACAATAACGTGTTATTCATTGCACCACGAAGTTAGTCCGCAATCGGGTCCACCTGGAGGCGAATCGGCTATCTTATTTACACATCTACAACTGCACCTGAAATAAAAAATAACAGACATTATCAATTAGACTTTTCATGAAACATATTCGAAAACCCAGTTTACGACTTACTAATATTATGAAACTAAAATTTGCAAGCACTTGCTAAGAAATATGAAATATGAGTATCCGATCTAAGAAAATATCTTTCTGAGACATTTGATTACATTTAGAGTAAACTAATGGATGAAAGTCTCCGAGATAATTAACATTTAAATTTGGACCAAATTACATTAAAAAAATCATTATAAATCTGGTTCTACTGATAAGGCCACGATTTCTGTGATTACAAAAGACGGGCTGCATATTCTAAGTACAGCAGTGATTCTATTGAGGGGTTGGGTGGGAGGTAAAGAAACAAGGGCGAGGAAAAGTGAGAGGGAGGTGGTGATGGTAGTGGAGGTGGTGGTTGTGGTTGTGGTGGTGGTGGTGGTGGGTTATGTCACACGTATGACACTAAGTCGATAAGAAAAAATGTCATGTACAAACATTTGTAGATGCATTCCATTCCATATGCCATAAATTGCAACACTGATGCAAGGTTGTTTTCGTTACTTACCTACCTCCCACCATCACGGCCAAATACAACAACCGTCATCACCACCATCTTTCCCGTCTCCGTCGTCGCCACCGTCACCACCGTCACTGTTCTCACTGTCACTACTACTGCAGTCATCGCTATCACCACCACTACAGCTGCCCTCACACTTCTTGCTATCAGTACCACCACCACCACCACCACCACCAGCACTGCCACCACCACAACCACGACCACAACCACCAGCAACAACAGCAGCAGCACCACCACCAGTACAGCCAACACCGTCATCACCGTCACAACCACCATCACTATCACAAACACTACTACCACCACCATTAACATCAACAATACCAACACCAACACCAGCATCATAACCACCACCACCACTACCACCACCACCACCACTACCACCACCACCACCACCACTACCACCACCACCATCATCATGGTCACTAACAGTACTACTACAATCGCAACCACCACCACCACCACCACCACCAAAACCATCGAATATATCACCATAACAACAACCATCATTAAAATGACGACCATATCTGTCAGTTCTATCTCCATAACCTACTACTACTACTACTACTACTACTACTACCACAGTAATCTCCATTACTATCATCATCATCATCATCATCATCATCATCATCATCATCATCATCATCGTTGTTATCAAAAGCAGCAGCGGCAGCAAAAGAACAGTAGCAGTAGCAGCAGCAGCAGCAGCAGTAGCAGCAGTAGCAGCAGCAGCACGGCATCACCGCTTTTAAGATCAGCGACAGAAATTTTCACAAGACATAACTCCCACAGGTGTGATAGATTCAACCCCCACACCACCCATACACCCACCGACATGCCACCTAATCTCTTACCAATGATATCAACTTTATCCAGGGGTCAACATTCCCACGAGAAAAACAACACACACACACACACACACACACACACACACATAGACATACATATACATCAATACCTATATATGTATATATATATATATATATATACACACACACACATGCATGGATACATAATCTCTATATATGTATATATACACATTATACAGACATGTATGTCTATACATACACATACACACACGCAAACACAAATACATATTGGGGGTTTGTTATCATTACTCCAGAACGGGTCACAATTCTACATGGCCCCTGTATGGTAAGATAAAGATGATAAAGACTACCCGATGTTTGCTTTTGGTTTCATTCATACAAACGTCTATTTATTTATTTATTTATTTGTTTATTTATTTATTTAATTTGTGTTTCATTTTTATTTCCCTTCTATTCTGGCAATGTGACCTAGCAAATCTAAAATATCTGCAAATGTGATCATGAAAATCATTTCTTTTTTTTTTTTTTTGCATTTAATATATATATTTCCACACAATAAATCCAATTTTTTAAACTTTTATGTTGTTTCTTTTCGTCCTTTGCAGATCATTTTTGTTTTGGAAAAAGTAAAAAAAAAACAAAAAAACATTTTTTTTTTCCATCGTTTGTTTCGTCATTTGAAGTCAAAAGCTATGACTTTTAAGCCTTCATGGACCCTTGACAAAGATCAAGGCCGAATTTCTAAACCCTGTGTCAAACAAACAAAAAGAAAAAAAAAGAGAAAAATAAAACGTAATATCTTTTGCTCCCAGTCTATTTCTCTGAAATGTTTATCAGATATTCCACTAAGATAAGGGTTTTTTTTCACAAACACGATAAATATTAGATGTCACTGTGTTGGCCAACAAGCTTCAATATGAAATAGACTTAGCAAAGCACGAGAAACCCGTATAGATGAGTGGGTAACGTTGCTGAACAACCAAATGGAAGCAAGAGCGGTTCGCCTCCTGATAACAGCAGTGTCATATGTTAATGTCTAAGAGTCTTTTAGTATCTCAATTTACTTAGATACAACTATCATACGATGTGAAGGCAAAGAGGTACAAACATACGTGATGGACTTGTTTATGCTGTTGTTTAATTCCCGGTTAAGTCTTATTTATGAGACCTGTTATGAAAGACGTTACGAACTTGTGTATCTTGTGTATCTTTTCTTTTTTTTTACAGGCACAATATACTTACAACTATTCTATTTGATGAGCCGTTACGAAAGACTTTGAAGAGCCATTTGAGGGAAATTTGTCAACTATTTCTGAAATTGACTATTTATCTCCTGCTGTGTGTTTGGTGTGTATGCGTGCGTATGTGTGTGTGTGTGTGTGAGTGTCGGTTTATTTGTGTATGTGCGTGCGTATGTTTACACAGAAGCACACTTATGCATTAATAAATATATATTTGAAGAAATGAGTAGAGATGGCTTTGTAGGGGGGATAATTTTTATTTTAATCCCCACCCCCAAAGTCATCTCATTTATCCAAATATATTATACTGTACCAAGAAACTTTATATATACATACAGGGGTTGGGCAAAATAATGGAAAACACCTTAAAATTTCAAACAAATATATTTTAATATGGGATAGGACCGCCTGTGGCAGTAATTACAGGTTGAATTATATGAGGTATGGACTCGTATAAAGTTTGAATTGTTTCCAAAGGAATTTTTGTCCATTTTCAGCTAAGACAATCTCCAGTTCTTGTAGTGATGATGTTGGAGGGTATCGACTCCTTTCTTGTTTTTCTAAAATGCACCATAAATGTTCAATATGACTGAGATCTGAGGACTGTGATGGCCAGATATTCACTAGAATATTCCTCGTGCCATTCAGTAACAACTTTGGCTGTGTGAATTGAAGGTGGGGTTGGAAAGGTGTCTGTCAGAGTGTATGCTCAAAAAAAAAAAAAAAGATGGACGCACGTAGCACGTAAGCTGGGAGTGAAAGGCCCTGCGTGAGCACGACATAGAGATTACCAAAGGTGTTGGTTGGAAAGGCAGGGCTCGTGGGATCGGAGCATATCTACCTTTTAAACCCCATTTTGTCTTTCATTGTATGTATGTTATTGTCTTTTGTGTCCCATTCAATGTTTTTCATTTTGTCATTATAAATTTTTTATACCATCTGTTGTATATGACCACCAGATCATATTGTATTGTCCCCTCTATGTGTGCCTGTAATAGGTAATAAAAATAAAGCAATGCTAGCAATCCTTTGAAGAGGAGATTAATCGATGTAAATCGTTACTTTATTTTATCGGCTCTGATAGGATGAAACGCAAAGCTGACCTTGGCAGGACTTGTAAGATTGAGAATATAAAGAGGCGGAGAAAATATTGCAAAGCAATTTTTTCTGACTCTCTGACTATTTTATCAGCTCTTCGCTCTTGATTTCTGATTTTCGTGCCAGGCCCAGAATTCAAGGGGTTGTGATATAAATTACCAGTGTGTTATCTATTTTATCGATCTCGGAGAAATGAAAGGCTAAGTTGACTCCGGCGGGATTTGAACGTAAAACGTAAGAATCGAAGTAAAGAGTGGTGGTTAAGAAGTTTACTTTGCAACCACTTTGCGTCAGGTTCAATCCCACTGCATGACAAGTGTCTTCTATAATAGCCCCGGGCCAACTAACCGAAGTAATCAGTGAATTTAGTAGACGGAAACTGTGTATAACCGTCGATTTCTTTCTCTCTCTCTCTCTCTCTCTCTCTCTCTCTCTCTCTCTCTCTCTCTCTCACTCTGTCTATATATATATATATATAACAACAATAACAGCAATATTTCAAGTATGGATACAGTGTTTTATGCGATGAGATCTAAGATTCTGTGGAATTTATGTTGTACGCAAGATATAAAGTGCTTGTAAACGTGAATTCAAACCGGCTCATCGACTCTTCTTTCTCTCTACATTTACATTCGACTGCACGGTTGGCTAATTTTATATTATTCATTTAGTTATTTTCGCCAACATCAGTGCTGTTCCTGTAGACTGATGATTAAAATGGTTCCAGCAGTGACCATCTATCTTTATTGTTTAAGCATAGTGAATTGCACTACGTTATCCAAAAAGACTTTCAAAGACGGATACAAGTGAATTCAGGGAGAATGGCTGCTATTTCTAGCAGGACGTCCAATTAAGCAGTCACTCCCACGTTGAGCCGTAGCACATCGCTCGTTCGTTTGTATAGCGTTGAATGAGCCGTTGTTATTGCTGTTTTTGTTGTTAATGTTGTTGTGACTGCTGTTGCTGTTGAGATGCTGTTTTTGTTGCTATTTATATCCACGTCAACTCTGATGGTGCAGGTCTATGATCAAGTAAAATACAGTCGTGGCCATCACACCTTTGCTGTAATTGTTCGAACTAGACTATATTATTTAGTGGATGCGCAATGGCCCAGCGGTTAGGGCAGCGGACTCGCGGTCATAGGATCGTGGTTTCGATTCCCAGACCGGGCGTTGTGAGTGTTTATTGAGCGAAAACACCTAAAGTTCCACGAGGCTCCGGCAGGGGATGGTGGCGAACCCTGCTGTACTCTCTAACCACAACTTTCTCTCCCTCTTACTTCCTGTTTCTGTTGTGCCTGTAATTCAAAGAGTCAGCCTTGTCATACTGTGTCACGCTGATTATCCCCGAGAAATACGTTAAGGGTACACGTATCTGTGGAGTGCTCAGCCACTTGCACGTTAATTTCACGAGCAGGCTGTTCCGTTGATCGGATCAACTGGAACCCTTGACGTCGTTAGCAACGGAGTGCCAACAACAGACTATATTATCTAATGTACCGTACCCTCTTCTATATTTTTGTGATTTGAGGAAGCTTCGGGAGCTCTTACTAGCCATTCATTCGACCAGGTAGATGCTCCTTTCATTAGCTCGGCTAATAATGAATTATTTCCTCAGGTAAAGTTTCAAAACCTCCAGAATCTACAAATTTATTCCCGTTCCCCAGCGGACACTAAAAATACCAAAATTTCAGTTTTTAATCAGCCAACAGTTGTCGAGTTAGAAAATTATTTGTCTTTTTTGAAATTCTGCTGATTATATTCCAACTATATTATTTTGTTTGTTTCTTCAATAAAAAAAAACAAAATATCAGCAAAATTCAAATAAATATTGGCAGCTAACTAATGCAGTCATGCATAAGAGATTAGTTGATGTCTCTGTAGAATTTACTAATCTTGATGTCGTTCTCTGGTGAAAAATTTTGCAGGAACTTTTTAGCCCTCGGGGCAGCACTAATAATCTACGGATGTTGGGATTGAACTTGGTGAGAGAATATTTACCTGGTTGGAAGTTAAAGCACTAAATATTGTTGAAATTATTTAGCATGCATATAATTAACTTTAATAGATACATTATATGTTAGACCGAGTTCAAGAAATTTAGAGGTTCTGACATACATTCATACACGTACACACTTATACACACATGCATACACACACACCTAAACATGGGCACATTCAAATAATGATACATATGCGCATACATAAATATGCAATCACATTCACAACAAACATGAACAAAGATGTATATGCATACGCGATTTTACAAATACATTTGTTCCACTCCGCTTGAAGATTGCTGCCCCGTTGATAACAGAGGGAACAGTACCAGAGTAATGGTAAGGGACTAGTGTTTTAGTCACACACACACACACACACACACACACACACACACACACACACACACACACACACACATACATACGCACGCACACGTAATATATATATATATATATATATATATATACATATATATAAATGTATGCATTTACATATAGATATATGAGTGGCTGTGTGGTAAGTAGCTTGCTTACCAACCACATGGTTCCGGGTTCATTCCCACTGCGTGGCACCTTGGGCAAGTGTCTTCTACTGTAGCCTCGGGCCGACCAAAGCCTTGTGAGTGGACTTGGTAGACGGAAACTGAAAGAAGCCCGTCGTTTATATGTATATATATGTATTTATGTGTGTGTGTATATGTTTGTGTGTCTGTGTTTGTCCCCCCCCCAGCATCGCTTGACAACTGATGCTGGTGCGTTTACACCCCCGTAACCTAGCGGTTCGGCAAAAGAGACCGATAGAATAAGCACTAGGGTTACAAAGAATAAGTCCTGGAGTCGATTTGTTCGACTAAAAAGGCGGTGCTCCAGCATGGCCGCAGTCCAATGACTGAAACAAGTAAAAGAGTAAAAGAGTATATACATATGCACACAAGCATGTATACATGTATGTATATGTATATATATATATATATATATATATGTGTGTGTGTGTGCGCATAAGCACGATGGAAGCATGGTTAACAATACGAAGTGAAAGGTTTGATTTTACAGTGCTTGACTCTTGGCAAGTGTCTCATTACCATAGTTTCGAAACGAACCATGCTT
>NC_142940.1:40020699-40033199 GCF_046866305.1 Octopus bimaculoides
TGGATTTGGTAACCGGAAACTGAAAGAAGCCCGTCGTATATACATATATAATGTGTATGTCTATATCTATGTGTATGTGTGTGTGTGTCTTAATGTCTGTGTTTATCACTAACCACCATTTGACGACTGGTGTTGGTGTGTTTACGTCCCCGTAACTTAACGGTTCGGCAAAGAGAGACCGATAGAATAAGTACCAGGCTTTAAAAAAGATATTCTGAAGTTGATTTTTCGACTAACATCCTTTAAGGCGGTGCTCCAGTATGGCAGCAGTCAAATGACTGAAAGAAGTAAAAGAATAAAAGAATACTTCTAAATGCGATATAAGACTATATACGACTAAGTGGACAAGATATTGGATTGCAACCTCACAGGTCTTGAGTTCAAGGTCTCTATCGGTGTTTGGGTTTATTACGTTACAATGAATTCTTCTTACCTTTGGCTGCCTGCCCAGCTGTTGTAGATACGTGACGTGAAGAATCGTCGATGGATTTTCTTAGATAAGTAGGCTGCCATAAGCGTATATACTCATCACGCCGGGCCTTATACCCAGTTTTCATTCGCAAATGTAACTGAGATTACAATGCTATCAACCTTTGTAAGGCAGGCCTGTTGGTTGAAAATGTTGCCGGTACTTATTTTTAGCAGAGTAAAAATAGAATAATATGAAAGGAAGTATCTTTGCTCAAGAACACAACACCCCGGTCGGTCTGAGAATCGAAACAACGACCGTACGATCGCGAGACCAATATCTTTAACCACTTAGCTACGCACCTTCACACAATGAGTATTATCAACTCATAAAATGGCGCCCCATCAAGGAGAAAGATGTAACAGTTACTCATTTAACATACTAAGAAACCATAAATAAGAACCGATATTTATTAGAGCGCTTTGGAGCTCTTCAAGGGTGTGGTATTTACTTAATAAAATCGAGTTTAGGAATCAGGTTTCACAGGTTACTGAGTATGGATTGGCTCATTTAATCTTTGGAATACTGTCAATGAATGAATATCAGTATTCTGAATGATTGTAAGAAACAAGAGTTATCTGCATATATACATGTAAATACTTATCTTGCAGAAACTATGTACACATATCTTGAAATCAACGGACTCATTCACAATCATGTGTTTGTTTAGGCGGCAAAAACCTCGACATACAAGAAAATCAGCATCTAATTCGCCTTTTATCTATCACTATATCTATTTACTTAGGCAGAACATACTTGCACTTATCTGAAAGGCATGTTCGACTGTGTATATATATGTATATATATGTATATATATATATATATATATATATATATATATATACAAACACACACAGAAACACGTATATGTATGTATTTAAACATAAACACATGCATGTATGCAGCATACTTATGACCACGTAAACACGCACATATATCTTCTATGTGTAACATATATAAATACATAGACACATAGATGCATTAGATACATATACATATACACGCATACACAGACACACACTTACACACACACACACACACATACACGCACACACACACACACACACACGCACGCACACACTCACACACACACACATATATATATATTTATGATAATTCAACATATAAAATTATCATAATAAATACAGAGGGGAAAATGCGTTTGCTGCATAGACATTTTGAAACATTATGAATGAAAGTACACAAGTACACATACATCCCACACACACACGCACACACACGTACAGACACACAACATACACATGTATATATGCTCAAATACACATACACCCACCCACAGATACATTTAATATGACTTCTGGAGATTGTTTCAGCGATTAATTTAAATTGAACGATATTTTGTGGTTCATATATATATATATATATATATGTATATATATATATATATATATATATATATATATATATATATATATATATATATATATATATATATATATATATATATATATATATATATATATGTATGCATATATATATATATATGTATGTATGTATGTACATATATTTATTTATTTATCACAGCGTATATGTATCGGCTTGGGTAGACAGACGTATACATATGTAGTCATCTATATTTTTATTTATAATTATTCAAATCATTAACAACTAAATTTACTTGTATTTCGATGAAAGAACTTGAAAATCTATGCCTCTCATATTTTCGATTTATTTTCTATGATTCGTGCATCTTGTGTAGTATTTCGGTTCTGTAGTAGCTTAGCTTTCAAACAGGGTGTGTTTATGTTTATCTGTCTGCATGGAAAGTATGCTTGCAATGAAGATGTTTACGATAGGGGTTTGGTCAAATATACACACATGAATCATGTATAGACACAGATATACATACATATTTACATACATATGTGTGTGTATATATATAAATAGGTATGTATATATCAACATATATATATACATACATATATATACAAGTATATGTATATGTATATGTATATATATATATATATATATGTATATATATGTATATTATATATGTATATATATATATATGTGTGTGTACATACATATGTATAAATATATATATCCATGTATATATATACATATATAATATCCATATATATATATATATATCAACCCCACTATTTACTGACTTATATATATATATATATATATATATATATATATATATATATACAAATATATATATATATATATATATATATATATATATATATATATA
Organism: Octopus bimaculoides; assembly: GCF_046866305.1. Lineage (NCBI taxonomy): Eukaryota > Metazoa > Mollusca > Cephalopoda > Octopoda > Octopodidae > Octopus > Octopus bimaculoides. Next base: position 40,023,390 of record NC_142940.1, read on the forward strand.
TATATATATACACATACATATATATATATTTGTATATATATATATGTGTGTGTATATAGGAAATTAAGATGTATGATCCAAACTTTGTTTTGAGTATATCTCTAGCGGTGTGCCTTTAGATAGGGCGCGTTCATCACATACGGCTAGCAGGTGTCATTTGCGGTACTGCACTACGTAAGGGATTTCTCAGCGCACGTTTATTATATTTTAAATAATTGATAGAGAAGACAGTGTACTGTAAACTTTATTTAGCACTACGATCGTTTCATCTGACTTCTGCGCTGTTCCCTAGTGGGTGGGGAAGGATATAATGGAATTGAATGCACTCCATAGTGCAGAAAAAACCTCATCAGGCTACATAAAAAGTTACAATACCTGGTGGGGTGCATTCGATTCAAGTATATCGTTCCGCACCCACTAGGGGGTAGTGCAGATGTAAACTGAAACGATCGTCGTGCTAAGCTTACAGTACACACTGTCTTACCTATCAATGTGAAATGAAATGTTTTGCTCAAGGACACAACGCGTTGCTCGGTCCAGGAATCGAAACCACAATCTTACGATCATGAATTTAACACCCAAACCACTAAGCCACGCACATCTACGAAGCTGTAGGGAAGGTAGAACTTCTATGAGAAAGACACTGCAGTCAAAACAGAGTATCACTCATCTTGCAATGCGTATGACTGGAACCGACAATGATGACTCTGAGAGCGATAGAAGTGTTGTACAACAGTTCACACTTAAATCCGAAGGTGCACAAATGTCTCACTATCATTTCATTACTTGATATCGATTTTGTACTGTATAAAGTCCTATGGCAATGGATGCGTGCCGTGGAAATCGTATACGCGCATATTTAAGGACGAAATGAGACGAATAAAACTGAATGTGAGACGGCTATCGTTTGACTAGATAAGGCAATCATCAACATATGTATATATATATTTACCTATGCATAAAGCTATGTATATATAAATGCACGTATATATGTATATATTTATATATGCATAAAGCTAAATATATACGTGCACGTATATATGTGTGTATATATATATATATATATATATATATATATATATATATATATATATATATATATATATATATATATATATATATATATATATAAATATGAATATATGTACGTATAATTCTATCTATATATTTGTACAAATTTATGAACGCATATACGTAGGTTTATAAGTTTGTATGCAAAAATGAATGCGTATATATGTATGCATGTATGTATATATGTGTATGTATGTACATGCATTGGTATGCATATGTATTTATGCATGTTTGTATTCATGTATATTTAGGTATATATAGGAATGTATTGAAGCTAGTTTGCCTGGGGACATGTATGCGTGTTTGGGGTATTTGTCTATGTTTATAAATGTGTGTGTCTGTGTGCATGAATGTATGTATGTGTATGTTTGTGTGTGTTAGATGTCAATGAATGTGTATGTGTGTGTGTGTGCGTGTATGTGTGTGTGTGCGTGCGTGTATGTGTGTGTCACAGTACTTATAACATTGCAATCATAAAATCTAGGTTCACTATCGTTGGTTCTCACGCGCAGCAGGTAAATATACATGCACACACATATACACACGCATACAGATATGCGTGAATTTCCTTGTATACATACATTTATGCATACATATACGCACCCAAATATATAAGAATAAATATATGTATAAGTGTGTGTACACTTTAGCTAAATTTCGTCTGACTCAATCAATTTCCTGTTATAGAATTTTGTCGCAAAATATATTTATATACACACACAGAGACACACAAACATACAGATACACGCACACACAGTTACACACACACACACGCATTATTATATACATAGGCATAGAGGCAAGCTTTTGCATGTAATGTAGCAATGTGTTAGTTCTTTACAGAAGTTAATGATGCGAGTGTGCGCGTGTATGTGTGTGTTCTTATGTGTGTATGTGTGTATTTCTCTGTAAATTGAAATTATACGTAAACACACAGTTATAAAAGGAAATGAAGAATGTATGATATAAGTTCGCTCGTTATACACTATTTAACAATCAATATTTAGCTATGACTAACGAGGTACTCTAACACTATTTAACAACCTGTACTTAACAATCGTTGTTTATTGCGTTCCTCAAAAACCGATCTAACAATCATTCTATCACGAATCGTTCATAAAACTATTTAACAACCACTATTGAACAATTGCTATTTAGCAATCACTATTAGGCAATCATGTTTTATCAGTATCCGTTTAACAAATACAGGTATCTTCGTTTATCACGAGGATTAGTTCGTTTATTACAGTGATAAATGAATTAGCGACGAAGGATAAATAGAGTGGGACGAAGGATAAATAGAGTCATTGGCATCAAATTCGTGACCTACTGCTACAAAGATTCCAGTATCACGTATTTTCTGGATCATCTGTACCTTTTTCTGTAGAGAATACCCTAGCCTCCATCGTTTGATAGAATCAAGCGCCTTCATACTTTTCTGTTCATCTATTGATGGCTACGATTACCCAAATCCGCATTAAAAAAATATAGCCTCGTAGTTCAGTCATGTAAACACAAGCGATAGTCATTGCATTCTACGTAGCTGAGAAAATATGGTTGGTCAGTGGGGTGCTTTTATTCGGTACAAGAAGAATCTACGACTGATATCCGATCCGTATTATCACAGATAATTCCATGATAAACGTAATTCGCTTTCACTGTTGAGCGTACTGTGCTATCCCGAATCAGCAGCGATGAATTAATCATGGCGAACGAGACTACGTAAACTAATCTACAATTGTCTTTAAGTAGTTGCCCGGTCATGAACAATTACTGTTCTGTTTCCTTCTTTTAACAGCTATTGGACGAAACCCACATATACAAGACTGAAAAATATGGCGGTTTAGCTGTCACACTGAAAAAATCTGGCTTCCAAATGAAAGTCCACACCGTAGAGGTGGGAGCGAGAGGGGTTGTGGGCAAATGTGCCAATGATCTCATGAACCATCCCTCGATTTCTGGGAGCGAGAGAATCGGAGCTCTTAAAGCTATAGCAGAAGTAGCTGAGAAACGTTCCAACTGGAGCTGCTCAAACAGAAATGGAAGCGAATTTCAGAAAGCATAATTTACCTTACAACAAACTGGCATCTCGAATGATTTAGTTACAGCATAAAGGTACCTTGATTCTGAGGCGCCGTAAAATCCAGTCGGGTTACATTATAGACAGTGTCACAGAATGTGACAGCGGAGATTATGTAGGTATCAATGAACTGCATGCGGACCGGGCCTAAGGGAGTAAGGAGTAAAGGGCTGAAACACCTGCTTAAAGGTGGGGGCTTATTCTCTGAAGACCCCTGTTTAGCTCTCCTACGTATCATTTCTATTACAAGGCCGTGAGTTGGCAGAATCGTTCGCGCATCGAACAAAAAGCGTAGCGGCATTCCCCGGCTTATTACGTTCTGATATATATTTGTGCATGTATCTCGATAAAAGCGCATATATATATATATATATATATATATATATATATATATATATATATATATATATATATATATACATCTATCTATCTATCTATCTATCTATCTATCTATCTATCTATCTATCTATCTATCTATATATATATATATATACATACATATATATGTATGTATATATATGTATATATATGTATATATGTATATCTATCTATATACATATATATATACATATATATATATATATATGTATGCACACGCAGATATATATATATATATATATATATATATATATATATATATATATATATATATATATATATATATACATACATACATACATATAGATGTGTATGCATGTATATATGCATGTATATGCATATACAAGAATGGATCCAAAGGCAAGGCAATTCCAGAGTCACAGACTGAGGGATTTGGAGACCAGTATGTGTAATCAAGCATCATTTCATATGCACATTACTAAGATGGCAACAAAATGCAGACAACTGACAGGATGGATTCTAAGAAAAGAGACCAAGAAGTTGTGTTGACCCTTTGGACAACCTTTGCTCTTAGCTTCCTTGATTACTTCTCTCAGCTATTGTCATCATATAGTGACAAACTAAGAGCGGAGATTGAAGCGGTTCACCATCTCTATACTAAAGAGATTACCATCTCTATACTAAAGAGATTGTACCAATGCAGCAGATAAACTACAGGGAGAGGTTGAAAAAAATTACGATTTTACTCCCTAGTGCGACAAATATGTAATAATCTACACATGGAAAATTCTGGAAAGGCTAGAAGCTAATTTTGGCATTGAGTGTTATGAAAATTCCCGAACTGGACGCCATTCATACCAAATGTTCTATCAACCCCATCTAAAGTTAGGATCCTATATTGCAGTAGCTTGGGGTTCAAAGGCCCACCGCTCTTCAAAGCCCTGCAAAAAAAAAAAAAAAAAATTAAGAAACTTGCAGGATGTGGACGACGATGTCTTCAAAATAGAACAGGACATTCTATTCTCCACAATACCGGATGAACCAACGGCCTGGCATGATGTACAGATGATGGCAGCAGTATCAAACACCCTTGTGCACCAAAGGGGCGAACAACAACAGAAGGAAAAGCACATACAGGAGTGGTGATATGAAATCCTATCATACTGAAGAAAGCAGCCAAAGAAGAATCATATGAAGTACAAAATTATAGTGCTGCTTCAGAATGACCGCTGTCACATGGCTGAAACGGATAAAGGTATATTTATCTATCTATATATATAATCTATTTATATAATCTTTTCTGCTAAAGGCACGAGGCTTGAAATTTTGGGGGAGAAGACTAGTCGATTACATCGACCCCAGGGTTTCACTGGTACTTGATTTCTTGACCCCGAATGGATGAAAAGCAAAGTCGACCTCGGCGGAATTTGAACCCAGAATGTAAAGACAGGCGAACGCCCGGCTTGCTAACGATTCTGTTACCTCGCTGCCTTCCAATACGTGCATATAATGCAATCTTTATTCACGTGTGATAAAATGGAAGCATTACAGATAGGACTCGTCGGGTGATTTTCTGTTTCTGATTTGAAAACCGTGTACCATGAATGTCTGTCCGCATATATGTAACTCAGTGGAAAGAAAAATCAATAAGGAAGTAGAAAATGAGAGGCTTTACAGAGATATATAAGCGTTACAAAAGTTACAGGTTATAATTAAGTATAGAAATATATATTAATTGTCTGAATGGAGACTTTGGCATTGTGTATGTAAATTAGCTTCTATTGACCTATACCGAAGAATGGCAAAACAAATGTTACACATATGGCAATTTATGTATAATTTGTCTATGTAGTTAACTCTGTATACGACAACAATATGTGAACAATAGATAGTTTTCTTCTATGATAGAGTGGGTATAACTTGTTTTGTATCTATCGAAGTTGAAATTAATATTTCCCCATAGGTCTCAAATCTGTTTTTATTCATTTGTCAGACCTCTTTGCATATTCTCACTGGTGAGACTCCATACATAAGCAGAACAGAGATAGAAATGAGAGCATACAGTTAAACACACTGCGTACGATTAAACATATTGGATACATATTTAACACTGGTTATTGAACACTTACAAGTAAATCAACGAAAATGTAGAAGCGATTGTAGTAACCCTAGATGATGTTTAATCCCAGATCAATCTTTAATCCGTAGATTTATCATCAGAGCGACTGGGACTAGCTAGCTTGTACGAGACATTAAGTCACACGCATTATCAAAATTATGTCAAACCAATAATGATATTTTGAGCGCATTTAATACGTACGTTTCAATTGCGCAATAGATAAAAAAAGGCTTTTCATCTCTTCTGCAAGATCTTCCTCAGTTAAGACATCTAAAGTAATTTGATATGTCTTAACTGGGGAAGATTTTGCATAAGAGATGAAATTCTCTTTTTATCTATGGCGCAATTATCTGAAAATATGTATTAAATGCATTCAAAATATCATTAGTTGGTTTCACATCATTTTGAATAGGTGCTCTACCTTATGATCTGTACAAGCTAGCTAGTCCTAAGTCATTCACACGGACACTTTAACTACGAGTCGGAAATTCAGGGAATTGTGCATTGCTTCAATGGATAATACCATATATATATATATATATATATATATATATACATACAGACACATATATATACATAGACACATAGACACATATGCATAAGTAGAGAGAGGTAGATGCATATATACATAGAAACATACACACACATACAAATATATATATATGTATGTGTGTATATCTATCTATCTATCTATCTATCTATCTATCTATCTATCTATCTATCTATATATATATATATATATATATATATATATATGCTTTGATATTTAGATTCAGCCGAAAAGTACACCCTTATGTCGATGCATGCACGCAGAAATATATATTTAACATATACAAGTATAGAATGTGACTAGCCACAACCACATGCACACATACGCACACACAAGCATATATACATGCATAAATACAAGCCTATATTTATGTGTGTGTGTGTATGCGTTTGCATGTATATGCGCGCATGTATGCATTTATGTATATAATTTACTAACACAATTCATACATGCGTACGTATGCTTATATATATATGTATATAAACTCTATTTGTGCACACATGACGACACATGCATGTGAGTTGCATTCATGTATGCATGTGTTTAGAGTACATTGGAGGGTATGTTTATGACCGATCTCTTTCTACACCAAACACACACACACACTCTCTCTCTCTCTCACTCTCCCTACCCCGCCATATCTATTTTTGGTAAACATAATTAATTTAAAAACCCTTCATTTCATGTTACTTCATAGGCTGTGAAAGATGTAAGAGGAAGTCGTGAAATACTTATGTATTGACACAGGCATACACACACACACGCATCAGGGGATATACACGTGAATGTATGTACGTCTGTATGTATGCGTGTATGTATGTATTTATGGATGGATGCATGTTTAAACATATATACGTATATTATATATATACACGTATATTAGTATAAATGCATATAGGTATTTATGTCTGTGTTTATACATACACACACACACACACACGCGCATAAACACAAACAAACACACTCTCACACAAACACGCACACGTGAATGTATGTATGGATGAATGTATGTATGAATATAGATATGAATGTGTGTGAACGTGTATGTATATATGAAGATATGCATATTCTACAATGAGGTACATGTACAGATATGTGTGTGTGTATGCATTATAGAAATATAATATATATATATATATATATATATATATATATATATATATATACATATATATATATATATAATATTTTATATATAAATATATATATATATATATATATATATATATATATATATATAGTATATATATACACATACATATATATATATTGATACATTGATGTATATATTTATGAATGTTTATATAATGTGCATATTTGTGTATTTATATACGTAAATATGTACATATATAAATAAACATATATACATTCATACACACATATGCAGCCAAACAAACACATGCACTAACACACACACACACACACACACACACACACACACACACACACATAAATGTGTATACTTTATTCATTTACTGCATTCAGTTTTGCGAGTGTGGCCATACTGGGGTAGGAATGCAACAGCTTTTGTTTCCATTTGTATGGTTGTTATGTATCGATCCTTATCATCGTACGACTAAGTCTTCTTTCTACATAATTTGTTGCAATCACGCATGGAATCTATCGAACAAGGTATTTTTGTTTGACGCACCGATTCATCGAAAATTTTTTATTTCCCAACCACATTGCCTCGTACGAATGGATGCCAGCATACACACAGAGATATTATTGCTCCTTTACTATTCTATACTATTGTTCCTATATTATTGTTCCTTATATACACAAGTATATGTATATATATATATATATATATATATATATATATATATATATATATATATATATATATATATATATATATATATATATATATATATATATATATATATATATATATATATATATATATATATATATATATATATATATATATATATATATAAATATACATACATTCATATATATATGTGTGTATATATATATATATATATATATATATATATATATATATATATATATATACACACACACACATATATATATATATAGATATATATATATATATATATATATATATATATATATATGCATATATATATATGCATGTATGAACGTACTTATGTATGTATGCATGTATGTATGTATGTATGTATGTATATAACTTTGCGTTATATACCACTGGATTCTGAGTCGGCAATTGCAAACTAGTGTTAATCTTCGGCTGGTGAAGGCTGTGTGAAAGGCTGATGCCTGAATTGATATGAAGCAGGATCGAACCCAAAGCATGCAATTTAGAAAGTTGTTAAACGAATCAACTGTGTAGCCTGCTACACACGCACGCACACATAAAATATTACTCACGCACACACGGATATAGAAATATGTATTCATAAGCATGTAGAACCTTGTACCTGAATCACTTTCTACTTATATGCATGTAATAACTATATATACGTTCTTTGTATACGTTAATATTGACTATTTACACTCATCTGCTATCCTCTCATGATGTCTATGACATTATTTCAATCAATCTATCTATCTATCTATCTATCTATCTATCTACACACACACACACACACACACACACACACACACACACATATATATATATACATACATATATATACATATATATGTGTGTGTGTGTATGTATATATATATAAATATATATGTATACACTCACACATATATGTCAGTATTTATATAGATATCAATGTAACTACCTATCCTTTTATATGCATATATATGCGTACAAACACACCATCATGTATGTGTATATATATGTATATACATACATACATAAATATATATATATATATATATATATATATATACATATATATATATATATATATATGTATATATGTATATATATACATATATATATATATATATATATTTATATACATACATATATACATATATAATACATACATGACTGTGTATATGTACGCATGAACATGTATGTATGTATATGGTTGTGTGGAGGAGAGGTTGCATTCTGTATTAATCAATGTCTGGATGTATTAAAGTTTATATGTATTCTACACAAACACACAGACACATTCATATACACACACGGACACATATACCATTTGAACATCTGCCAATTTGAATATGTATATGTATGTATATATAAATATATATGTGTTTATATATACTTCAAAATTAACTGCTCGCCATATATTTTACAGTTGATGTGCGTGTATGTTGTGTGTATCTGTGTACTTACGTGTATATATATACGTGTGTGTATATATGTTTCCACGATAGTGAATTATGGTTACTATTCCAGCTAATGTCTGTGTGTCTGCGTGAATAAGTCTACATTATTCTCCACGGGTACCTGTGCGGGTGTATATCTCTGGGGCGAGTATATGTGCACGTGTAAGCAAATTGCTAATCACATGTGTATATATGCCACACGCACGTAGCCCATATACGCACGTGTTGATTGATGTATCTCAGTATATATATATATATATATATATATATATATATATATATATGTATGTACGTTTGTCTGTATATATACCCCAGAGTATAAAGTGCTGGAGTTTATATTTGTCTACATTAAGCATTGCGACATACATAGAGAATGTATGACAGAGGGTCACGTGTATGTGTGGATATTTGTGTTTGTGTATA
>NC_142940.1:40038199-40045699 GCF_046866305.1 Octopus bimaculoides
ATATATATATATATATATATATATATATACATCCGTTCATTCTTGTGTGCCTCTGTGTGTTTGTGTGTGTGTGTGTGTGTATATGTGTGTGTGTAAGCGTGTGTGTGCGCGCGCGCTTTTTGAAAACGCATTGCGTATAATTCTCGATATTTTCATTATACTCATTCATCCTTGTCTCTTTTGTGTATGTGCATTAGTGTGCGCGTGTATGCTTATGTACGTGTGTGTATGGGTGTATATATGTGTATATGTGTACGTGCATGTAAGTTCGTGTACGTGTGCGTGTGTGTGTGTGTGTGTGTGTGACTGGGTGAGTTTGGCTGAGTGCTTCTAAACGCATAATTCCTGGGACAATTGTTCATTGTGTCCATAAATATTGCAGATTCTATTACTGAGAAGGGGATCCCAAATTTGATCACATCATCTTCTATTTTTAAATTTCTGTTTTTGTCTTATGTACTCTGAATATGTTTCAGTGAGATCGTTAAATGTATAATGTGGGGGCATTTGACTATCGTTTCTAGTATGTCAATGTGGCTGCTGCTCTAAGCAGGTCACGATTACTAAAAGACCCTGCCGCTGGTTTACGTGAATATCTGTTAGCGTAAGAGTGTATTTGCATGTAATTGCGTGCATGTGTGCGTGTCGGTGTGTGTGTGTGTGTGTGTGCGTTTGTGTCGTCGCTTCTAATGTAATATATATATGTGATGGATCACAACTCCGTCACACATACACGCACATACATACATATACACACATACACAACACTCACGCTTGTAACCACGTACAAGTCCACAGAAATGGCTCTCCATGACTGTGCCACTATTAGTAATGGTAGCCAAATCTAACGCGAATTTTACTCTTACTAACGTCTAGAAAGATGACGGACATAGAAGAGGGCGCTGAAAAGTTCTCGGCTTTAGGTAAATGAAAATCTCGGAGGATCAGTTAATCATGGTTTTATTCAAGATATTCCCTTGTCAGATTCAAACATTTATTGCAGCGGTCTTTCAGTTTTTCTAATCCCTCTAAAAGAACTCGGAAATTTGGACCTCCAATCAGGCCCTTCGCGAAACATTTAAAGCCAGAAACTTTTCAGCACCCTTGATACACTATAACAGGTTTGACCACGATGACATACCATTGACCATAACGATTAGCTGATTCAAGGACATTAAATATAACAACGATACGTATGTATGCCCTTTACGCACATGCGCCTACACACGCAGGTTCACATACATCTTCACACACAGATTCGCATATATGTTCCCTATTTGCTCAATTAACGTGTAATTTAGAGTATTCCAGTGTTTGATGCATGTGTGTACAGGCACACGTGAGTGTGTATGTGAGTGTTTGTGCGTGTGTGTTTGTGCATGTATATATACATATACATATATAAGATATGCATATATACATGTGCATATCTGTGTATGCATTCGTATGTGCACATGTATATATGCAATCATGTATGTGTTGTGTGTGTATGGGTGAATGCTTGTATGTAGCTCTGATATATGTGTGTGTGTATTTATATACATTTATAAATATATGCATACATAAATATATTGTATAGATATACATGTATATATTGTGTATACGTATAATATATATATATATATATATATATATATATATATATATATATATATATATATATATATATATATATATGCATATATATGTATGTATATGTATATATATATACACATGTATATATATATGTTTAAATGTATATATTGTGTATCCATACAATATACATATACACCTATATATTCATATACATACATATATATATATACACACAAATATACATGTATACACATACACATGTATATACATACAACATGTGTGCTTATGCATGTGTGTGTTTGTGCAAGTGCATGGACATGTGAGTTTGTATGTGTGTGTGTGCATACATATGAATATGTACGTACATAGAACCGCCCACAAGCCCACCAAAGCTCGCAGGTACGCAGACCCACACACAGAGACATAGTGTCAAAGAGACTCAAACACTTATTCCTGTTCAATGTCTATATTAGTGTGTGTGTGTGTTTGTCTGTGTGTTTGCTTGTGTGCTTTAAGTGGCTTTTGAGTGTGTTTGCATGTGTAAATGTTAATTACTTCTTAATCATATGAAAACCACACTAAATATATCTAATTTTTATTTTTAGAAAGGTCATGAATGACTCCGACTCTCCTATGAGCATTTCCTTGTAAATATAACTCGTGCACACACACACACAGACACTTATATATACACACATAAACAACAGTATATTCATATGTACATACGTACATACATGCATAAAATACATTTTTATATTTCATTCTGATTAACTAGGAAGTTTTATTTCTGCAATCAGAAATTCTCGATTTCAATTGATCTGCACGGTATCTTAAGCATAGAGTTGGATGGAATCCATTTTTGTACGGAAGTTACCTGTCGATATCTTAGTCAAGAGGGCAAGTCAGTACCAAAGCATTTTCGAAGGGGCTCTGAGGAGCTGTGAGGTGAAGTCAGCAATGTATACGCAAGCCGGTGCTCTGGATAAAATGTTTACAACAGAGTGATCTTCGCTAATGGTACTGGAGATGTTGAAAGGGAATATTAAATTGAACGACCAACTTAATCTATCGCCCATGCACGTTACGGCGAGATTTGAAATCAGAATGCGAACACCCGAGAGCAAGTCGGTAAGGTACCATGTCGATCACTAAATGGTTCTGCCAGCCCACCAGCCTTGATTGACCCAGTAATTTATCTATCGAAGTGGAATGAGGAACGGCAAAGATGCAACGTTAGTTATTGAAATTAGAACGTACCATGTGTGTGTGTATAAATAAAAACGAAACCAATTAGTAATATTTCAACTGCATTCAATGCATTAATACGTACGTTTCAAGTGGTTACCTAACAAGTTGTTGAACCGATTCTATTGTCTTCAGTCGGTATAAAAGTAATAATTATGTACACAGACATTTACACACACACACATACATATACATATATGTACATATTTGCATGCATTCAGAAACCATAACTATGTTTTTCTTCTGTTTTTGGGACATGTCTAAGCGTATCTTCTGCAAAATATAACAAATAAGTTACTAATGACGCTTATTGAGGAGAAACATGTCTATATCATTCATCTTGTCTTCAGACAATCAGGCTTATTTGTCATTCCTGGATCGTTAAACTCTGCAGAAATTTTGATTCTTCAGATTACCTCCATTTCTTATTTGGATTTAATGCAATTTACCAGTTAGCGAATAGTCTACCCACTCTAAAATTAGAGAAGGAGAGATCATTTAAATAAAGTATATATCTAAATCTTATGTAATTTACACTTATTCATATTTGTTGTCCAAGTGACAAATACATAACACGCACGCACACACACACACACACACACACACACACACACACACACACACACACACACACACACACACACACATACATATACGACAGGCTACTTTCAGTTTCCGTCTACTAAATCCACACACAAGGCTTTCCCCGCGGCTATAGTAGAAAACACTTGCCCCAAGGTGCCCAGCAGTGGGACTGAACTAGAGACCAGATGGTTAAGAAGGAAGCTTCTTTTTACACAGCTACACCTGCGCCCATATATATATATATATATATATATATATGTAACATGCCCTAATGTTTGCGAAGCACAATGCACAATCTACTGCGTGCTACTGTCATTCGTGATAGGTGAAGTCAGATCGAAGTCTTATTGAGTAGAATTGGGTAGACGTTAACTATCTGGTTAGAGCATTGTCTCAATTGTCCTTATATTTCGAAGGTCTAGCAGTGACACTTACAGTATCAGGCTGATTGTGGAATATTCAGCCATTTATTTACTGATTAAGTGAACAGGTAATTAAGTGGATGGATCAACCGAATACGCATTGTCGAAACCGACACAGATTCATACACACACACACGTGCGCTCGCATGTGTGTGTGTATGTGTGTGTAGTTATCACATACTATACAGTCTGATAATACGATAGGATTATTGTGCCTCAGAATTGCTTCAATTATAAGTCTGCTAATGCACACTTCATTTGAGATTATCCAACACCAACTACGACAACAAACGCCCATAGATTTGGGTCTATTTTTGAGAACACAGATTTTACTTTGTAAAAAAAATCTGACAGCATAACGTTTTACAATGGAGTAGTATCTTCGAGAATTACTTCGGTTCGATCAAACGTTGGGAATAAAAAATGGCGGACGGAAACTGTTGAAGCTATCTGAGACAACGTAGTTCAGTTCAGTTCAGTTCTTGGGCAAAATCCCTCTCCACTTAATCATCTAAACTGGTGATTAAATGTTCCTGGATATTAGACAACTTTTCTTTCGTCTAACACGTAGACTTGTCCAAGAGCCCAATCTCACTTCCTTTCATTCTGTCCTCTCTTTCTTTCTCTCTCTCTCTCTCTCTCTCTCTCTCTCTCTCTCTCTCTCTCACACACACACACACACACACACACACACACACACACACTCTCTCACTTTCTCTACCTCTTCTTCTCTCTTCAGCGTCCATGCCTACATCGTGGTGGGTGATCATCGGGACAATCCTAGCGGCATTATTGGACGCCGCCAAGTCAATGCATTTGGTCGTTATCGACAGCTAGCCACGGCTTAGATAGACTAGAATTGATCTGCCAGGCATGTGATGACCTTGGGCAACTACTCAGTGTGCCCCGAATGGCACTGGTAGGTGATCATGGAACAGAAGGTTTCCTGCTCCCTTTTACGTAGAACGTTGATGGCTTGGTTGGTCACTCTGAGGTTAACTGGTAAAACCATCGACTAACCTCTACCTGTCTTCCCCATCTCCTTTTCCCTCTTTCTTAACCACTGAAAGAGAAAGTCTCACGTACACATACACGCACGCCACTTATAGAGACACGCATACCGACAATGCAATCTACTAGATTAAATATTACTATAAAACTTCCGTATCTTGGAAGATTAAATATATAAGCATATATATATATATATATATATATATATATATATATATATATATATATATATGCTTATAAAGGATTCCGCGGTACACGTATTTCAAGCTCTACATGTGTATAATATAATATAACATAATATAATATGTGTATAATCTACAATGTAAAGCTATCTTCAGCTGCAAAAATTATCTCTCTCCCAGGAAATTATACCATCTCGACGTTAAAGTAAGAAGAAATGTGTGATGTAAGAGGTGAAGATCCTTTCGGTATTTTGTATAGTACTATATATATATATATGCCATGATAGATCGCTAACCACTACACAATTTTTTGTTTATCTCTTTGTTTCTCACCTTGTTTCTTTGTGTGTTCCTTTCTGTGGAAGGGCGTAGACTCGAAACGTTAAAGACTTTTTCAATTCCCGAGCGTTATACTAATACATTTGTTTGTTTTCTACAGCACCTGTGTTCGTCTGTTGTTTTTTCGTGAATTCTCCCTATATATATATATATATATATATATATATATCACTCTCTCCGCACACACACACAAACACACATATATATATACATACATGCATATATACATGCATCTGTATATGTGTACATGCATACAACATACATGTTGATTTTAAAATTTTGGTAGGGTTAAATCGATTGCATCGACTCCAGTGTTCAACTGGTACATACTTTATCGACCCCGAATAGGCAAAAGGTAAATCGACCTCAGCGGAAGTTGAACTCAGAACAAGAAGACAGATGAAGTGTCGTTAAGCATTTCGCTCGACGTGCATAGGATTCTGTTAGCTCGCCGCTTTAAGTACATAGATATTTGTAACCTATTTCAATAATTTAGTTTGATCTCTGATCTGCAGGTTCAGGAATAATTAGAAAGAATACAATTACACAGTGCACACATACACACTGTCACGTACACACGAATTGCCATATGTGTTTTTAGGGGTATCACAAAAGGTCTGGGTAGAGGCCCAAACTTCCGAGTTCTTATACAGGGCTTAGAAAAACTGAAGGACCGCTGCAATAAATGCGTGAATCTGATAGGGGAACATGTTGAATAAAATCATAATTAACTGATCCTCCTGTATTTTTTTTTTATTTTACCAAAAGCCTGAAACTTTTCAGTAACACACCGTATATATGTATATCTATGCATATGTACGTGCGTGTGTGTGGGCGCTCGCGCGTGCTTGTATGTGTGTGTATGTGTGTGTGTTTGTATGCGTGCGTGTGAATGTGTTTGTGTGTGTGAGCATTCATTTACTTTAAATCCTTTGAACCACTGGGCTGTGACCATGATGGATCCCCAAGAATTCAGTAAAAAAAAAAAAAGATAGCCAATTAGTTGTTACCATTAGGTACATTTTTATCGATTTTATTTGTCAAATTGCTAAGTTATCGAACATAAAGTGACAATACATAAGCAGCACCAGGTTTTAGGCCACTGTTATATAAACATTCAGAGAACGGCAGAACGCCGATTATGTTCACAGGAAATATGCGTTCGAGTCCAACCAGAATGATTCTAGTCATTTTTTAAATTTATTTATTCAAAGCTATTATTTATAACTTCTAAAAAGACTTATGTCGCATTTTCAAACTGTCTGTATTCTTATGACGTCAACCACATACATTTTTTGCTGGTAAAGATGAAGCTTTCAGAACTGGATTACAAAATCCAAATGATTGCTTTGTCTCAATCGCAGAACGCCTGTCATGCTTACAGGAGATGTGTGTTCGAGTCCTAGGGGCAGCCTTCTGTTTCTTTTTTCTTCTTTAATCCAAACGGTTTTGAACGCAATTCACAAGCTATCATTCATAGTTTTATTTGGTCCGAGATATCCCCGTTTCACGAAAAGACAATACAAAAACACACACACACACATATACGTATATATATATATATATATATATATATATATATATATATATATATATATATATATATAAGTAGGTATATATATGTATACATATATATATGTAAGCATGTATATATATATATATATATATATATATATATATATATATTTATACGTAGACTAGTACACGTATTACATATATGTATGTGTGTGTGTGTGTGCGCGTGTGTGTATGTATATTTGTGTGGTGGGGAGGGGTATGCGACCAGATTCTGCCAAATTTTGCTCAGAATTTATTTGTCAGTCGAAAGCCTCAGTGGAACGCATGACAGAGAGGGCATATGGACAAATGGTTAGGGTGTTTGGGACACGATCATAAGGCCGTGAGTTCAATACCCGGCGGTGCCTTGTGTCCTTGAGCAAGACACTTTATTTCACGTTGCTCCAGTCCACTCAGTTGGCTAAAACGAGTAGAACCTGTAACTCAAAGGGCCAGCCTTGTCACACTCTGTGTCACACTCTGTGTCCTTGAGGAACTACGTTAAAGGTACGCATGTCTTCGGTAAGTCTTTGGAGTCAATATCATGAACAGGCAGTTCCCTTGATCGGATCAACTGGAAACCT
>NC_142940.1:40048199-40053199 GCF_046866305.1 Octopus bimaculoides
AGAGAGAGAGAGAGAGAGAGAGAGAGAGAGAGAGAGAGAGAGAAAGAGAGACAGATAGATAGATAGATAGATAAATAGATAGACAGATAGAGATCGGCATACACTTTCATAAATATAAATACGCACACACGTATATATACATATTCACACATAAGCACACTCACACACAAACACACACACACACACACACATATAGTGACACAAGTATGTATACCCGAGAGACAGGCCACCGATTGACACTCACGCTAATTCACACGTACTCATACATACAGACACACCCACACGTATCCACTCACACACGCGTGTGTCTCCTTCACACACGCATGCAAATAAGTTAACAGCGTGTGACATGTGTGTACGGTGGATTTATGCCGGGTTCGGGTAGATGGATTGTGTCCCATCGGGTCAATTATGTCTCTGTCACGAAAGATTCTCTCTCATATATACATATATATGTATGTATGTGCGTGCGTGCCTTTGTGTGTGTGAGTTTATATATATATATATATATATATATATATATATACTACACACTAATACAAACACATTCAAATATATGCGCGAACGCAGAGGCACGCTCTCTGATACACGCACATACGTACACGTACCCACTTCTTAAGCTGACACGTGCGTGCTCACAAAACCTCACACGGATACACTCCATTCATCTCTTTCGTATATAGTGATATAAACAAACATACAAAGTTACACGCGCACACATACACACAGTCATTCACGTATATACATGCACACACATAGGTGTATAGATATGCGTATATCTGTGTGTTTGTTCTTGTTTGTGTGTTTTGGGAGTATACATACATGTGTATGTTCATGTGTATATAGCTAATACACACACACACACACACACACACACACTCAAAGTGATATATATACATATATATATACATATATTCATATAGATATTTATATATATATATATATATATATATATATACATGTATATTTATATTTATATATGTACATATTTATACATACACACACACACACACACACACAGTTATGCACACGCGCGTGCACACGCGCACATACACGCGCGCAAATAATATATATTTATATGTATGTACAGTATATAAGGGTGGATATTGGGGTGTTACAAGTATAAACGAATGCGTGTGCTTCTGTATGCACGAGCTTATCTGTTTATTAACTGGGTACTTGCACCTTGCATGCATGTGTGCGTGTGTGCGCGAGAGTGTATGCATGTGCGTGTGCGGGTACGTACACGTGTTTGTGTATATGTGACAGTTAGTTACATGCGGGTGCGTGTGAATGTGTGTATGTTGCGTTAGGCTAAACCCAGTCAAATTCAGAAATTCGCATAGATCCAACCTACTAGCGAAACCATTCCAGCCGTGACAACCATGACACATTTTAATGAGTAGCTACACTTATACTGTGTATAGCATGATTCTGAAGGGCACTCTTACGTGGCCACTCACACTGCAAGAAATAACAGCCAAATAACGAACTAAATATAAGGTACTCTTTCAAAAGAGAAAACCGTGTGTTTATAACTGTAAACACAGATATATACATTTGTGTGAATGCCTGTATGTGGTGCGTGTGTGTATGTTTGTGCGTGCTTTGTGTTTCCATGCATCATATATATAGGACGGGCTTCTTTCAGTTTCCGTCTATGAAATCCACTCACAAGGCTTTGGTTGAACTGAGGCTATAGAAGACGCTTGCCGAAAATACTAAGCAGTGGGATTGAACCCGGAATCATGTGGTTGGGAAGCAAGCTCTTTACCACTCAGCCATTTTCGTGCATTATTACACGCGCTTTTATTTTCATATATATATATGTGTGTGTGTGTGTGTGTGTGTGTGTGTGTGTGTGTGTGTGTGTGTGTGTGTGTGTGTGTGTGTGTTTGTGTGTGTGCGTGTGTGTGTGTGTGTGTGTGTATATGTATATATATATGTATGTATGTATGTATGTATGTATGTATGTATGTATGTATGTAAGTATGCATGATATATATATATATATATATTCGAGAAAGTAAAGAATAGAAATTCTTAATTTGTTGGATTGTTTGTCGCATTTATAGTAACTTTAGTTGTTAAACCGTGAGTTTTATGCTGACAGTCAGCTTATCCAAATTTCCTTTGATTTCAATATGGGACGAGGTGTATAACTTGACGATGGTTAATATTTTTTTTTTCTTCTTTCCTTAAATTGTCCAAATTTTGTCATCTATACCAACTATGTTTTATGTTTTACTTGTTTCAGTCATTAGACTGTGGCCATGCTGGGGCACGTTTACCTACTTTCCATACCAGGATCGCTGGATGGAACAAGCCTATTAATTTATGTGTGTGTGTGCGTATGTACGAATGTGTGTGTATGCATACACACACACACACACACACACACACACACACACACACACACACACACACACACACACACACACACACACACTCGCACACACATGTATGCATATGTGTTTGTATATATATATATATATATTATGATTGACCGTTGACTGAACACTATTCAATTTTTTTTCTCCGTGTTTTTCTCCTTGTCTCCGTATTCTTTCTGTTGAAGAGCGTAGCTCGAAACGTCAAAGACTTTCCGTATTCCCGAGCGTCATACTAATACATCCTTTTGTTATTTACACCACCTGTCCTCGTCTGTTGTTATTATTATATATATATATATATATATATATATATATATATATATATATATATATATATATATATATTCGACGGGCTTCTATCAGTTTCCGTTCACCAAATTCACTCACATAGCTATAGTAGAAGACAGTTGTGCAAGGTGCGCGATGCAGTGGTTCTGAACCCACAACCTTGAGGCTGGGAAACAAACATCATACCAGAGACCCACGCTTGCGATCACAATGATGATTTCATATTTTTGACACAAGGCCAGCAATAACTGGCAGGGAATAAATCGATTACATCAAGCCCCGGTACTCAACTAGTACTTATTTTATCGACCCCGAAAGGATGAAAGGCAGAGTCGACCGCCGCGTAATTTTGAACATAGAAAATAATGACGAATAAAATACCGTTAAGTATTTTACCCGGCATGCTAGCGTTTCTGCCAGCTCGCTGCCTTTGAATAAAGAGGAAAGTGAAAATTAAGGGTAATTTCGCATGTTGACCTGTGACGCAGAGGTCTCCGCCGTCAACTCACATACACACCACACACCACACACCCGGGTGTGGAGTTCAGTGCTGCGTTGTGCGTGTCTACCGCTACTGCATGTGCGGGTATGTATGCATGCGTGTGTGTCTGTGTGTGTGTGTGAGTGCGTTTCTTGGGTATGAAAAAATAGAAGGGTGTACGGATATATATATCTGCTGTAGTTTGCGTAGATGTGCGTGTGTGAGTGCATACGCATGTGTTAACTCGCGTAAACGCACACACACACATGTGTGAGTGTATATATATATATATATATATATATATATATATATGTGTGTGTGTGTGTGTGTGTGTGTGTGTGTGTGTGTGTGTGTGAATGTATGTATAAATAATACAAAATGAGACGAGGACGCAAAACATCCAGACAATACATACATCTATATACAGGAGTCGTTGTGTGATAAGAAGCGTGCTTTCCAACCACATGGTTCCAGGTTCAGTCCCACTGTGTGACACCTTCTACTATAGCCTCGAGCCGACCAAAGATTTGTGAGTGGATTTGGTTAACGGAAACTGAAAGAAGCCCGTCGTATATATATAGATATGTGTGTGTGTGTGTGTGTGTGTGTGTGTGTGTGTGTGTGAGAGAGAGAGCGTGTATAAATGTAATGTGCCCATGTGTGGATGTATGCGTCTACATATACGTTCGTGTATGAGCACGCATGTGTATATATATTGAAGTATGTGTTTGTGAGCGCGTGTGTGTATATACAATAGTTTGAGAAACTGTTCTACTATTACCACGGGTGTATATACCATATATAGGGCCGGATGTGTCTTTATACATGTGTGTATGTGTACATGTAAACTTATATAGGTTTAGAAACGCAAACGAAAGATTATATATATATGTGTGTGTGTGTGTTTCTGTATGTGCATGTGTCTGTGTGTGTGTGTATGCTTGTGAATATCATATTGTGTATAAGTATTTCTGTATATATTGTTCACTCTGAGCGTGTGTGTGTGTGTGTGTGTGTGTGTGTGTGTGTGTGTGTGTGTGTGTGTGTGTGTGTAGCCGGGTGCGTGCATGTGAGTGTGTGAGCCCGGGTGCGAAGAAATGTCTGTATTGACGCGGATTTCTATGTATGTGCCTGTGTGCGCGCGCGTGATTGCGTTTCCATGTGAGGTGTTGGTGTGTGTGCGTGTGTGTGTGGTTGTGTGTGCATGTGTGCCTTTAGTTCACTTAGGATTAATTTCCGAAGAAGCAAAGCTATGGGTATGCTCAGTGTGACTCACGTATGTTCGCATACTTAAATATAACTACACGCACATACAAACACAGTCATAATATTACTCTGCGTGTGTTGTGTCTGTGTATGTGTGTGTGTATTTATGTATGTATGTATACCTACATACTACAGGCACAAGTGTGTCAAAATTATCCCTCACTCTATAGAAAACGGTGAAGAGAATGAATTTATTTTCGACCCTTATTGGTGTCTCATCAGCAATGATACAAGTATATATGTCTATATCGTCTCTATCTATCAATCTATCTATCTATTTATCTATCTTATCTATCTGTATGCTCTAACAAACGAAAAATTAATTTTCTTTAGTCGTTCAATTCTCATCAATTCATCAATAGACCAGTTGAGTAAGCCTATCAGCAATGTACCTATAATGAGTACCGGAAACAGCTGTAAGCCAAATTTGCTCCAATAAAAGAAAAACATGTAATGACCGTTATTCTTAAATTGTTTCTTATACATACTATAACTTATATAAAATATAACTTGAATTTAAATATATATATATATATATATATATATATATATATATATATATATATATATAT
>NC_142940.1:40060699-40063199 GCF_046866305.1 Octopus bimaculoides
TGTGTGTATGTGTGTGTGTGTGTGCATATGTGTATTTGCCTACGTTGTGTGCATCTGTTCGATATGTGTGTGCGAGAGAGCTTGTCATTTTGTATGTTTGTGTGTACATATATGTATATGTGTATGCTTGTGTATGTGCGTACATATGTGTATGCGTATGTGTGCGTATGTGTATTCGGGTGTATGTATGTACATGTATGTGTAGCTCTGTGTGCATGTGCTTGGATCTGCGCGTGTGACCGAATGTGTGTATGTGTGTTTGCATTTAATCGGTTGCATATACATGTATGTGTATCTGTGTGTGTGTATATATGTGCTTGGATCTGCGTGCGCGCCGCGTGTGTGAAATGAGGATGTTGGTGGATGTGCGTATTGTGGTATGTGGGTGCGCTTGTCTGTTCGTGTACATGTCGAATTGCGTGTATGGTTGTGTTCGAGTATATACATTGATATGTGTGTGTGTGTGTGTGTGTGTGTGTGTGTGTGTGTATGCTCCTGTATTTGTGTACGTGAGTGTGAGAGTGAAAGAGAGAGAGAGAGAGAGGAGAAAGAGAAAGGGAGGGAGAGGGAGGAAGAAGAGAGAAAGGAAGAGCGAAGTCTGCTTCTGTTTAAAAGTTATGGGTATATATACTTGTATATGTGTATATATTTTGTTTTGTTTTGTGTGTGTATGTGTGTGTGTGGTGTGTGTATGTGTGTGTGTGTGAGAGAGAGAGAGAGATTGAAAGAGAGAGTGGAAGACGTTTGCATATGTTTGCAATGTGTGATTGCATTCGTGCATGTGTATCCATACATATATATGCTTTTTACATGTTTCAGTCATTTAACTGCGGCCATGCTGGAGCACCGCATGTAGCCGAACGAATCGACCCCAGGACTTATTCTTTATAAGCGTAGTACTTATTCTATCGGTCTCTTTTGCCGAACCGCGATGGTGCGAGAGGGACAAACTCACACACACACACACACACACACACACACACGCACACATATATATATATACGACGGGCTTCTTTCAGTTTCCGTCCACCAAATACACTCACAAGGCTTTGGTCGGCCCGAGGCTATAGTAGAAGACACTTTGTCCAAGGTGCCACACGCAAAAGGACTGAACCCAGAACCATGTGTGGAACTGAACCCAGAATCAAATAGTACTTTTTTTCACGCCTGGTCCTTATTCTGTGGGTCAGTGTATGACGAACCGCTAATTTAAAGAAACGTAAAC
Source organism: Octopus bimaculoides (assembly GCF_046866305.1). NCBI lineage: Eukaryota > Metazoa > Mollusca > Cephalopoda > Octopoda > Octopodidae > Octopus > Octopus bimaculoides. Next base: position 40,061,925 of record NC_142940.1, read on the forward strand.
AAAACAACACAGGTTGCCAGGCCATGGTCGGTGGACACACACAAACACAAAGAGACAAACACACACCCAGACACACACACATACATACACACAAACATACATACATACACACGCACACGCGCAGACACATACACACACACACACACACACACACATATATATATACATACACGTATGTATACATATACTGACGGGCTTCTTCTAGTTTCTGCCTTCCAAATCTACTCACGAGGGTTTGATCAGCCCGAGGCTATAGCAAAAGACACCTACCCAAGATACCACGCAGTGGGTTTGAACTCACATCCATGTGGTTGAGAAGCAAACTTCTTAGCACATGGCCTGTATCATTTATGTATATATTCTTAACTGACAGACAGATAGATAGATAGATAGATAGATAGATAGATGCAGAGAGAAATGAACATAAAAACGGTAAGGGAAAAGTAGTTGTGTACATTCAAATATGTGTTTGTAGGTATCTGTTGATACGTGTATATGTATGTGCGTGTATGTCTATGGCAATAAATGTGTGCTTATTACGTGAAAGTCTTTTGTCAATACGTATATGTGTGTGAAATTGTGGGTGTGTTGTGTATATTTATTTGTCGATGTGTGTATGCATTTATATTCTTATATAGCTTTTATCTGTGAGCGAATGTGAATGCGTGTGAGTGTGGGTGTAGATGTGTGTGTGTAAGTGTGTGAATGCGTGTGTGCATGTATCTCTGAATCAGTGAGTTCACGCGTGCTCGCAATTGTGTGTGTGTGTGTATGAGTGTGTGTGTGTGTATGTGTGTGTGCTGCATGTGTGTGTATGTGTGTGTATGTGAGAGCAAATCTATGCGTCTGTGGTAATAAAGAGAGAGCAACAGATCTATCTATCTATGTATCTATCTATCTCTCTCTCTCTCTCTCTCTCTCTCTCTCTCTCTCTATATATATATATATATATATATATATATGTATATATATATATAAATATATATATATATATATATATATATATATATATATATATATATATATGTATATCTATACATATATATATGTATATATATACATATGCATATATATATATATATATATATATATACATATATATAGACACATATCTATATACATATACATATGCACACACATACACACACACACACACACACACACACACACACACATATATATATATAAAAATGTATATAGATATGTATGCGACAATGTAGGTTTGTGATACTTTACACACGCATGTGTATGATTGTGTGTACGTGCATGTGTGTA
>NC_142940.1:40070699-40073199 GCF_046866305.1 Octopus bimaculoides
TTGATAAACTCATATAAATACAGAAACGCACACACATGTGCACACTCATACATACACACATGCATGTACAACTGACTCGCATACACACACGAACATATTAATGCTTGTTTTCATGTTAGGTTATATATGAAAACAATTTTACGTTAGACTTAAGAACTACTCAATAATTTTAGTTTATTAAACTTCCACAAGGAAAAAATTTCGAGTTACTTCGAACTTTATGCTTGCCTTCGTCATATTGCGTCTCTCTCTTTTTATTTCTCTCTCTCGCTGTATGTATATATATGTATATATATATACATATATACATATATACATACATATATATGTATGTATATATACACACACATGTATATATATACATAATACGTACATATATATATAATACATATATACTTACATATATATATATATACATATATGCATGTATATATATATATATATATATATATATATATATATATATATATATATATATATATATATATATATACATACATATATACATGTATATATACACACGCACACACATATATATATACATATATGTACATACATTCATATATATATATATATACATATATATACATACATTCTGTGGCAAGGTATGGATGGATTCCGGAGTACCGAGAAAATTATGTATAAATATATCAAATTAAGAATTCTACGAGGTATAGTACAATGCAAAATACCAAACGGAACCTCACCTCTTATATCTCATCTTTCTTCCTCCTTTAACGCCTATGTGATATAATTCTTGGGAGAGAATACATTTGCGGCTGAAGATAGCTTTATATTGTCAATTATACTCTGATGTAACAACTTTAAAGCTTGAAACACGTGTACCGCAGAATCCTTTGTGTTTTTGTTTTTATTTTTGCATTTACAATTTATATATATATATATACACTTTATTTAAAAGCAGCAGAAATATAACTGCTGCTTTTAAATAAAGCATATTACTCTACCTCTGGTATTTGAGTACTCTTTTTTCCACCTTGTTGCACATTTCATGTGCTTACTCCGGTATATATATATATATATATATATATATATATATATATATATACATATATACATATATATATATATATACATATATATATATATATATATATATATATATATATATATATATATATATATATATATATATATATATATATATATACATGTGAATCGTTGGCGATTTTTTCCCTTCGTCTTCCTTTTCATTGGACTTTCCTCTGTTTCTGAAGAAGAGCTTTGCTCGAAACATTAAACCATCTTTCTTTCCTTCTCTGAACGTCTGTTGTTTTTTGTGTGTTTGTTCTTCGTTTTTTTTTTTTGAGGGGGGTGGGAATTTACTATATATATATTTACCCTAAAAAGGAGAGAGTTTTATCTTACAAATTCTGAACCCGCAGAGCACTGATCCGGTTTTCACCCATGGTATGCTTAATGCGGCCCTTTTCGCATCCATTATATGTGAATACATACACATGGGTCGTAGGTTATTCATGAAAATTTCATTCTAGTACAGAGTGAAAATAAAATGAATTCGATCTTACATATGTCTGTTCGTTTTCTTTCACTATTGCTAAGCGCTACTAGCCATATGTATAGAGAGTAACCAGATAAAAGAAGTCAAAATGTTCACTACATTAGATGACAGCTGTTTCGTAACCTTTGTTACTAACATAAGTGTGGTTGCATTATCTGTCACTCATATATAAATGAACACACATATGAATACACATATAAACACCCATAAATGTTATTGAGGTGTAGCATAACGAACAGACGATACTTCAGAACATTTTGTAGCAAGATAAACACCAGATTATAGGTGTGTGCATGTGTGTGTATGTGAGTATGTGTGCACGCACGCACACACGTGCATGCACACTCATGCACAGACACATGTGAAGATACATGGCCTAGTGGTTAGAGTGTTTCACCCTAACCTGGACTGAGTGGTGCATTGTGTTCTTGCGCAAACAGTTCATCTCCCGTTGCTGTACGCTTACTTCGACACCTGACGTGTTGTACTCAGTGCACCTCCTCAGGCAGCATTGTTTCCATTGTTGAGAGTAAGCTAATGAACATCACATCCATTTGATCACTATAAACAAATCATATGTGCTGGGTCTTCAACATGAAATTGCAGAACCGTATTTCACAGACTACGAATGACAACCATTATATATACGCACACAAAAATATATACGCGTGCTTGTAGATGTGTATGTTTATATCATTATACTGTTTACATAACTGACATTTTCCTTCCAGAAAATCAAAGACAAATGACTGTTTCTAAATGGCATATCAAATCCAGAGAATCCCCTGTTCTTGTGATTGAGATTCGTTGTATTGCTGAGTCAGTCGTAATTGTCCCTAGGCAATTATTTACCTCTTCTCAAAGTAATAATATTTTTCATCTTTTCTCGTTTACCTGTTTCAGTCTCTGGAGTGCGGCCATGCTGGTGCACGACGTTGAAAAGTTTAGTCGAAGGAA
>NC_142940.1:40078199-40095699 GCF_046866305.1 Octopus bimaculoides
GCCGCCGCTTCTACTTGCTCGTTGCTCGGCTGAGGCTGAGGCTGCACTGTTAGAGGGCCGACGATTGCGAGGGGGCCCGGCCGCGGCTTACGAAACCGGCTGGATGGCGCCGGAAAGGCGAGGAGGAGGCGACGGCGACGACGGCGATGTTGGCCGGCCGACGCCAGGAAGGAAGACGAGAGAGATATTGATGTTCGTGGAGCCGCAAAGCGTGCAGCACCGTCGGCCTAGCGCACTGTATTCGGGCGGACGCAGGCTGGGTGAAAACTGCGCGGTCGGCAGCTGCCAGAGAGAGAACGAGAAGGAAGCATAACGACAGCGGAAACGATTTGCGGGCTTCGTCCACCGCTGATGACGCCGCCGCTTCTACTTGCTCGTTGCTCGTTGCTCGGCTGAGGCTGCACTGTTAGAGGGCCGACGAGTGCGAGGGGGCCCGGCCGCGACTTACGAAACCGGCTGGATGGCGCCGGAAAGGCGAGGAGGAGGCGACGGCGACGGCGATGTTGGCCGGCCGACGCCAGGAAGGAAGACGAGAGAGATATTGATGTTCGTGGAGCCGCAAAGCGTGCAGCACCGTCGGCCTAGCGCACTGTATTCGGGCGGACGCAGGCTGGGTGAAAACTGCGCGGTCGGCAGCTGCCAGAGAGAGAACGAGAAGGAAGCATAACGACTTGCGGGCTTCGTTCACCGCTGATGACGCCGCCGCTTCTACTTGCTCGTTGCTCGGCTGAGGCTGAGGCTGCACTGTTAGAGGGCCGACGATTGCGAGGGGGCCCGGCCGCGGCTTACGAAACCGGCTGGATGGCGCCGGAAAGGCGAGGAGGAGGCGACGACGACGACGATGTTGGCCGGCCGACGCCAGGAAGGAAGACGAGAGAGATATTGATGTTCGTGGAGCCGCAAAGCGTGCAGCACCGTCGGCCTAGCGCACTGTATTCGGGCGGACGCAGGCTGGGTGAAAACCGCGCGGTCGGCAGCTGCCAGAGAGAGAACGAGAAGGAAGCATAACGACTTGCGGGCTTCGTTCACCGCTGATGACGCCGCCGCTTCTACTTGCTCGTTGCTCGGCTGAGGCTGAGGCTGCACTGTTAGAGGGCCGACGATTGCGAGGGGGCCCGGCCGCGGCTTACGAAACCGGCTGGATGGCGCCGGAAAGGCGAGGAGGAGGCGACGGCGACGACGGCGATGTTGGCCGGCCGACGCCAGGAAGGAAGACGAGAGAGATATTGATGTTCGTGGAGCCGCAAAGCGTGCAGCACCGTCGGCCTAGCGCACTGTATTCGGGCGGACGCAGGCTGGGTGAAAACTGCGCGGTCGGCAGCTGCCAGAGAGAGAACGAGAAGGAAGCATAACGACAGCGGAAACGATTTGCGGGCTTCGTCCACCGCTGATGACGCCGCCGCTTCTACTTGCTCGTTGCTCGGCTGAGGCTGAGGCTGCACTGTTAGAGGGCCGACGAGTGCGAGGGGGCCCGGCCGCGACTTACGAAACCGGCTGGCTGGCGCCGGAAAGGCGAGGAGGAGGAGGAGGAGACGGAGGAGCGGAGCAGGGCTGCTGCTGCTGCTGCGGTAATGATCCTTCCGCAGGTTCACCTACGGAAACCTTGTTACGACTTTTACTTCCTCTAAGCGATCGGGTTCGGTCGTCTTCTCCGGGCCATCAGAGAACGCGCCGGCGACGGCGCGGAACGCCGCCGCGCGTAAGCGAACTCGTCGGCCAGATCCGAGGACCTCACCGGACCGTTCGATCGGTAGTAGCGACGGGCGGTGTGTACAAAGGGCAGGGACGTGATCGACGCGGGCTGATGACCCGCGCCTACCGGGAATTCCTCGTTCACGGGGTTGGTTCCAGGCCCCGATCCCTATCACGGGAGGTGGTTCAGAGGTTTCCCGACCCTCTCGGGCCGGGGGAGACGCGCCCGCTGATACCTCCAGTGTAGCGCGCGTGCGGCCCCGGACATCTAAGGGCATCACAGACCTGTTATCGCTCCGCCTCGTGCGGCTTTCTGCCGCCCGTCCCTCTAAGAAGCGCTGCGTTCGCCAACCGACTGGCCCGGGCGCGACGGCGTGCCGCCGCCGGGCTCGCGCGGGCCGAGCCGACCGAGTCACCGCCGCCGCTCCGCAACCGACGCCGCAACCACGCCGCGTGCGAACCGCCATCCCAGACCAACCCGCACACCAACCCGCGAGGAGCGGAGCACGAAAGGCTGCTAAGAAGGCAGTTGCCGGACGCGGCCGCAGCGCCGGACGCGAAGGAGAGCGGCGGCAACGGCAAGCACGGGCCGCGCGCGGAGCTACCGACGATGGCTTCGGCGCCGCCTCGCTACCGGAAAAGCACTAATCGACGCGCTAGTTAGCAGGCCGGAGTCTCGTTCGTTATCGGAATCAACCAGACGGATCGCTCCACCAACTAAGAACGGCCATGCACCACCACCCACCGAATCGAGAAAGAGCTATCGATCTGTCAATCCTACCGGTGTCCGGACCGGGTGAGTTTTCCCGTGTTGAGTCAAATTAAGCCGCAGGCTCCACTCCTGGTGGTGCCCTTCCGTCAATTCCTTTAAGTTTCTGTTTTGCAACCATACTCCCCCCGGAACCGACTATGGTTTCCCGCGCAGGCTCCCCGCCGGGTCATCGAAGCGAACGCCGGCGGAGCGCCAGTCGGCATCGTTTACGGTCGGAACTACGACGGTATCTGATCGTCTTCGAACCTCCGACTTTCGCTCTTGATCGAGGAAAACGTGCTTGCCACACGCCGTCGCTGCAGTGCGTCTTGCGACGATCCAAGAATTTCACCTCTAACGTCGCAATACGAGTGGCCCCGATCGCTCCCTTCGATCATTGCCTCGTCGTGAACGGAGACCGACGGATGACGCGCGGACGAGGCCATTTTCCATCATTCCATGCTTTTCGTATGCAAGCCGGCGGGGCTCGCTCTGAGCACTCTAATTTTTTCACAGTGAACGTACCGGCCGCCTCGGACACTCGGCGAAGAGCACCCTCGGAGGAACCGTGCGGGCCGAAACGACCGGGAGGTGGACGCGCTACCGAAACGCGTGCGAGCGGCGATGCCCCGGGCGACGCTCGACCCCCGTTTGTTTCCCCCGAAAACACCGCGTACCGCCGCAAGCGACGGAGGAGACGGCAGCGGCGGCGGCAGCAGCGACGACGGCGGCGAGGCCGAACGATCGCGTGCCGATGCCGACCGACCGACCGACCGACCGAGAGGACGGAAGCGGAAGCTACGGAGGCGGGTGACGGGCTACCGGAGAGACCGTCGCAGCGACGATGCGCGCAGAGCTCCGCGGCCCGACCGCGCACGCACCGGCGAATAGGGCCGGGAGTGCGAACGGACGACCGAAGCGGACGCGCGCGAGGCACGCCCGCGACGGCGCCGTCGCCCCGAACGTGCTGGGGCACGTTTTCGAGACCCGAATTCCGACTACGAGCTTTTCAAACGCAACAATTTTAATATACGCTACCGGAGCTGGAATTACCGCGGCTGCTGGCACCAGACTTGCCCTCCGGTCGATCCTCGTTAACGGATTTGAAGTGTACTCATTCCGATCGCGGGGCCTCGACAGAGTCCCGCGTCGTTATTTTTCGTCACTACCTCCCCGTGCCGGGAGTGGGTAATTTGCGCGCCTGCTGCCTTCCTTGGATGTGGTAGCCGTTTCGCATGCTCCCTCTCCGGAATCGAACCCTGATTCCCCGTTACCCGTTGCCACCACGGTCGGCACTTACCGGGCCGTCGACAGTTGATAGGGCGGACTCGCGGGGGACCCGTCGCGCGAAGGCTAGTCGATACTAGCCCGTGCGATCGTACTGACAGTTATCCAGAGTCACCAAAATCGAAGGGGCGTGAAGCCGACGCACGCCTAGACCCGCGCGCGTGCGAAGCACGGCGACGGCGGCTGCTGCGACGGCCCGTACGCGTCGGTCTCAGTCTAATATTTGCGCCGCGACCAATGCGGAAGGCCGACCGTATCGTCGCGACCGGCGGCGGCGGGAACTGGCGAGCAGTCCCGGAACCAACCCGGCCGAGCGGGCGCCGGCGACGACCGGCAGCGGCTGGGACGACGCCGAGCACGCGGAGGCGCTGCGGCGACGAAGACCGCTGCTGCTGCCGGAAGCCGTTTTTCGGCCCGACGCCCGGGTGCGACCTGCGATCGCGGCTTCGGTTGCATGTATTAGCTCTAGAATTGCCACAGTTATCCACTCTCCTCGCGGTGAGGAATACGGTCCCGAGGATTAGGTCCGGTTCCTGAGCCATTCGCGGTTTCACCATTCGTTTACGGCATGAACTTACACTTGCATGGCTTAAGCTTTGAGACAAGCATATGACTACTGGCAGGATCAACCAGGTATCGTCGTCGTCGTCGTCGTCGTCGCTGTAGTAGCGTCACCGTCGCGTCGGTCGGCTGAGAGCGGAAGTCGAGGCGGATGTCGAGGCGGAAGTCCCGCTGCTGCCATCGCCGCCGCCGCCGCGCGGAGAGCAAACGAAAGCGAAGAGGAGGAGGAGGAGGAGCCTGAAAAATCGCGGCCGCCGCTGCTGCTGCTGCGGTAGCCGTTCGTTCGTACGTACGTTACGCGTCCTAATCCGCCGCTCTGCTGTAGCAGCGGAAAAGCGCGCCAGACGGAAGAAAAAGAGTTCGCCGAGTAGAAACGGTTTGCGATCCGACTGCCGCACACCGGGCCGCTGCGGTAGGACGGGCGCCGGTGCGGGTTGAAGAAGCGAGGCGGTTTCTGGCTGCTGCTGCTGCCGCCGCCGCCGCCACGCGAGAAGGACGACGAGCGGGGAAGCGAGCGAGCCGAAACGATTGCGACAGCACGGGCTGCGGTCAACGAGAAGCGTGTGTGCGATGACGAAAACGGCGTTGTCGGCAGCCGCCGAACGAGCCAAAGCAACGACGATGCCGGGATGGGCGAGCGCGAGGAGATTGCGGGGGGGGGCACCACCGCCGCGAAACCCGGAGTTGTAGCCACGGTTGTTGATCCGTCCCGGTCTAGCGGGACGAACACACAGCACCGCTCTCTTTCGGTGACGTCGCGTCGCCTGTGGCGGATCGGGAAGCGACAACTAGCCCGTCCGCCGCGCCGGCGGCGACGCGACACGAGGTCAGCGGCGTAACCTGACCGGGTCCTCGAAGACGACGTCGACGAGGCCGCGGGTCGGCGAGGAGGAGGAGGATACCGATCGGTCGATGGTGACAGCACGAACAGGCGGGCAGGCGGCTGTCGGCGGGGCGAGCGAGCGAGCGAGCGAGCGAGCGAATCTGACGCGGCGCACTGTATTCGGGCGGACGCAGGCTGGGTGAAAACTGCGCGGTCGGCAGCTGCCAGAGAGAGAACGAGAAGGAAGCATAACGACAGCGGAAACGATTTGCGGGCTTCGTTCACCGCTGATGACGCCGCCGCTTCTACTTGCTCGTTGCTCGGCTGAGGCTGAGGCTGCACTGTTAGAGGGCCGACGATTGCGAGGAGGCCCGGCCGCGGCTTACGAAACCGGCTGGATGGCGCCGGAAAGGCGAGGAGGAGGCGACGACGACGACGACGACGGCGATGTTGGCCGGCCGACGCCAGGAAGGAAGACGAGAGAGATATTGATGTTCGTGGAGCCGCAAAGCGTGCAGCACCGTCGGCCTAGCGCACTGTATTCGGGCGGACGCAGGCTGGGTGAAAACTGCGCGGTCGGCAGCTGCCAGAGAGAGAACGAGAAGGAAGCATAACGACAGCGGAAACGATTTGCGGGCTTCGTTCACCGCTGATGACGCCGCCGCTTCTACTTGCTCGTTGCTCGTTGCTCGGCTGAGGCCGCACTGTTAGAGGGCCGACGATTGCGAGGGGGCCCGGCCGCGGCTTACGAAACCGGCTGGATGGCGCCGGAAAGGCGAGGAGGAGGCGACGGCGACGACGGCGATGTTGGCCGGCCGACGCCAGGAAGGAAGACGAGAGAGATATTGATGTTCGTGGAGCCGCAAAGCGTGCAGCACCGTCGGCCTAGCGCACTGTATTCGGGCGGACGCAGGCTGGGTGAAAACTGCGCGGTCGGCAGCTGCCAGAGAGAGAACGAGAAGGAAGCATAACGACAGCGGAAACGATTTGCGGGCTTCGTTCACCGCTGATGACGCCGCTTCTACTTGCTCGTTGCTCGTTGCTCGGCTGAGGCTGCACTGTTAGAGGGCCGACGATTGCGAGGGGGCCCGGCCGCGGCTTACGAAACCGGCTGGATGGCGCCGGAAAGGCGAGGAGGAGGCGACGACGGCGACGACGGCGATGTTGGCCGGCCGACGCCAGGAAGGAAGACGAGAGAGATATTGATGTTCGTGGAGCCGCAAAGCGTGCAGCACCGTCGGCCTAGCGCACTGTATTCGGGCGGACGCAGGCTGGGTGAAAACTGCGCGGTCGGCAGCTGCCAGAGAGAGAACGAGAAGGAAGCACAACGACAGCGGAAACGATTTGCAGGCCTCGTTCACCGCTGCTACTTGCTCGTTGCTTGTTGCTCGTTGCTCGGCTGAGGCTGCACTGTTAGAGGGCCGACGATTGCGAGGGGGCCCGGCCGCGGCTTACGAAACCGGCTGGATGGCGCCGGAAAGGCGAGGAGGAGGCGACGACGACGACGACGACGGCGATGTTGGCCGGCCGACGCCAGGAAGGAAGACGAGAGAGATATTGATGTTCGTGGAGCCGCAAAGCGTGCAGCACCGTCGGCCTAGCCCACTGTATTCGGGCGGACGCAGGCTGGGTGAAAACTGCGCGGTCGGCAGCTGCCAGAGAGAGAACGAGAAGGAAGCATAACGACAGCGGAAACGATTTGCGGGCTTCGTTCACCGCTGATGACGCCGCCGCCGCTTCTACTTGCTCGTTGCTCGGCTGAGGCTGCACTGTTAGAGGGCCGACGATTGCGAGGGGGCCCGGCCGCGGCTTACGAAACCGGCTGGATGGCGCCGGAAAGGCGAGGAGGAGGCGAGGAGGAGGCGACGACGACGACGGCGATGTTGGCCGGCCGACGCCAGGAAGGAAGACGAGAGAGATATTGATGTTCGTGGAGCCGCAAAGCGTGCAGCACCGTCGGCCTAGCGCACTGTATTCGGGCGGACGCAGGCTGGGTGAAAACTGCGCGGTCGGCAGCTGCCAGAGAGAGAACGAGAAGGAAGCATAACGACAGCGGAAACGATTTGCGGGCTTCGTTCACCGCTGATGACGCCGCCGCCGCTTCTACTTGCTCGTTGCTCGTTGCTCGGCTGAGGCTGCACTGTTAGAGGGCCGACGATTGCGAGGGGGCCCGGCCGCGGCTTACGAAACCGGCTGGATGGCGAGAGAGATATTGAGGTTCGGCGGAAGAATCGTGGACGCGCCGGCCGTGTAGAATCAATCGAGCGGCGGGTTAAGCGGGTCCGACCGTCAGCAGAAAGGAGAGGCGAGGACATCCCTTCCGGTCGGAGTGCTTGGCGTAGGCGAGGAAGAGGAGGAGGAGGAGGATACCGATCGGTCGATGGTGACAGCACGAACAGGCGGGCAGGCGGCTGTCGGCGGGCGAACGAGCGAATCTGACGCGGCGCGGGGCGCGGAACGACGGCGTCAGTCGAGGGCGAGGGGCTCGTTACGAGGCGGCGGGCGGGTGGTCGGCGGAAGAATCGTGGACGCGCCGGCCGTGTAGAATCAATCGAGCGGCGGGTTAAGCGGGTCCGACCGTCAGCAGAAAGGAGAGGCGAGGACATCCCTTCCGGTCGGAGTGCTTGGCGTAGGCGTGGAAGAGGAGGAGGAGGATACCGATCGGTCGATGGTGACAGCACGAACAGGCGGGCAGGCGGCTGTCGGCGGGCGAACGAGCGAGCGAATCTGACGCGGCGCGGGGCGCGGAACGACGGCGTCAGCGAGGGCGAGGGGCTCGTTACGAGGCGGCGGGCGGGTGGTCGGCGGAAGAATCGTGGACGCGCCGGCCGTGTAGAATCAATCGAGCGGCGGGTTAAGCGGGTCCGACCGTCAGCAGAAAGGAGAGGCGAGGATATCCCTTCCGGTCGGAGTGCTTGGCGTAGGCGAGGAAGAGGAGGAGGAAGATACCGATCGGTCGATGGTGACAGCACGAACAGGCGGGCAGGCGGCTGTCGGCGGGCGAACGAGCGAATCTGACGCGGCGCGGGGCGCGGAACGACGGCGTCAGCGAGGGCGAGGGGCTCGTTACGAGGCGGCGGGCGAGTGGTCGGCGGAAGAATCGTGGACGCGCCGGCCGTGTAGAATCAATCGAGCGGCGGGTTAAGCGGGTCCGACCGTCAGCAGAAAGGAGAGGCGAGGACATCCCTTCCGGTCGGAGTGCTTGGCGTAGGCGAGGAAGAGGAGGAGGAGGATACCGATCGGTCGATGGTGACAGCACGAACAGGCGGGCAGGCGGCTGTCGGCGGGCGAACGAGCGAGCGAGCGAATCTGACGCGGCGCGGGGCGCGGAACGACGGCGTCAGCGAGGGCGAGGGGCTCGTTACGAGGCGGCGGGCGGGTGGTCGGCGGAAGAATCGTGGACGCGCCGGCCGTGTAGAATCAATCGAGCGGCGGGTTAAGCGGGTCCGACCGTCAGCAGAAAGGAGAGGCGAGGATATCCCTTCCGGTCGGAGTGCTTGGCGTAGGCGAGGAAGAGGAGGAGGAGGATACCGATCGGTCGATGGTGACAGCACGAACAGGCGGGCAGGCGGCTGTCGGCGGGCGAACGAGCGAATCTGACGCGGCGCGGCGCGGAACGACGGCGTCAGCGAGGGCGAGGGGCTCGTTACGAGGCGGCGGGCGGGTGGTCGGCGGAAGAATCGTGGACGCGCCGGCCGTGTAGAATCAATCGAGCGGCGGGTTAAGCGGGTCCGACCGTCAGCAGAAAGGAGAGGCGAGGATATCCCTTCCGGTCGGAGTGCTTGGCGTAGGCGAGGAAGAGGAGGAGGAGGATACCGATCGGTCGATGGTGACAGCACGAACAGGCGGGCAGGCGGCTGTCGGCGGGCGAACGAGCGAATCTGACGCGGCGCGGGGCGCGGAACGACGGCGTCAGCGAGGGCGAGGGGCTCGTTACGAGGCGGCGGGCGGGTGGTCGGCGGAAGAATCGTGGACGCGCCGGCCGTGTAGAATCAATCGAGCGGCGGGTTAAGCGGGTCCGACCGTCAGTAGAAAGGAGAGGCGAGGATATCCCTTCCGGTCGGAGTGCTTGGCGTAGGCGAGGAAGAGGAGGATACCGATCGGTCGATGGTGACAGCACGAACAGGCGGGCAGGCGGCTGTCGGCGAGGCGAGCGAGCTAATCTGACGCGGCGCGGGGCGCGGAACGACGTCGTCAGCGAAGGCGAGGTAGCTCACTACTAGGCGAGGAGGTGGTCGGCGGAAGAATCGAGGACACGCCGGCCGTGTAAAAGCAATCGTGCGGCGGGTTAGGCGGGTCCGACCGTCGGAATTAATGAGAGGCTAAAACATTCCTTCCAGTCGGCGAACCCATCCGATCAACGACTACCCTACATAGTAGTCTGGACCCCCTGGGGGTATGAGGGTCACCTAGAGGGTGACTATCCCACCGCACCCCGAGCCGCAAACTCGCGAACTCGGGAACTCGGACCCCGAAACGGGTACGCTAGCGGCCGCGTGGTTCGTATCGCAGCCGACACATCGGCCTTTCCATCGAGCCGCGGCGGTTCGGCGGCGGCAGTCCGCCGCCGAGGCGTACGCATTCTCTTTGCTCGCTCCCAATTGCTTCCTTCTCGCTGCTACTTCCGCCGCTGCTGCCGCCGCCACGACTCGCTCGGCCTGCTTCTTCTTTCTCGTCCGCCTAGGCGGCCGTGTAACACACACAGACACACACACTCCCGGCCGACAGCGCTTTCGATCGCAAACTCACGGGTACGGTACCGGCCGCGTGGCTCGTATCGCAGCCGACACGTCGGCATTTCAATCGAACCGGCGGTTCGGCGGCGGCTGTCCGCCGCCGAGGCGTCCGCATTCTCTTTGCTCGCTCACAATCGCTTCCTTAACGCTGCCGCCACGACTCGCTCGGCCTGCTGCTTCGGCTTCTTCATCTTCTTCCTTCTCGTCCGCCTTGGCGGCCCGTATCGCAGCCGACACGTCGGCCTTTCCATCTCACCGGCGGCAGTCCGCCGCCGAAGCGTCCGCATTCTTTTTGCTCGCTCCCAATCGCTTCCTTCTCGTCCGCCTAGTCCGCCGGCTAGGCCGCACACACTCCCGGCCGACAGCGCTTTCGATCGCAAACTCACGGGTACGGTAGCGGCCGCGTGGCTCGTATCGCAGCCGACACGTCGGCCTTTCCATCGCGGTGCCGGCGGTTCGGCGGCGGCAGTCCGCCGCCGAGGCGTCGCTCTCAATTCGGCCTCTTTCGATCGGCTCTGCGGGTACGCGGCGGCGCCCGGCCGGCCGGCCGCCGGCCGACCGTCTGCCTTTCAATCGGCTGCGGTTCGGGGTGCGGGTCATAGGGTACGACCGTCCGATCGACGACTACCCTACATAGTAGTCTGGACCCCCTTGGCGTATGAGGGTCACCTAGAGGGTGACTATCCCACCGCACCCCGAGCCGCAAACTCGCGAACTCGGGAGCTCGGACCCCCAAACGGGTACGCTAGCGGCCGCGTGGCTCGTATCGCAGCGCCGACACGTCGGCCTTTTCCATCTAGCCGGCGGCCGTCCGCCGCCGAGGCGTCCGCATTCTCTTTACTCGCTGCCAGTCGCTTCCCTCTCGCTGCCGCTTGCTGCCGCTTGCTGCTGCTTCTTCCTCTTCTTCTTCTTTCTCGTCCGCCTTGGCCGCCGTGTAACACACACACACAGACACACACACTCCCGGTCGACAGCGCTTTCGATCGCCATCTTACGGGTACGCTACCGGCTGCGTGGCTCGTAAGGCAGCCGATACGTAGGCCTTTCCATCGCACCGGCGGTTCGGCTGCGGCCGTCCGCCGCCGAGGCGTCCGCATTCTCTTTGCTCGCTCACAATCGCTTCCTTCACGCTGCCGCCACGACTCGCTCGGCCTGCTGCTTCGGCTTCTTCATCTTCTTCCTTCTCGTCCGCCTTGGCGGCCTTGGCGGCCCGTATCGCAGCCGACACGTCGGCCTTTCCATCTCGCCGGCGGCAGTCCGCCGTCGAAGCGTCCGCATTCTTTTTGCTCGCTCCCAATCGCTTCCTTCTCGTCCGCCTAGTCCGCCGGCTAGGCCGCACACACTCCCGGCCGACAGCGCTTTCGATCGCAAACTCACGGGTACGGTACCGGCCGCGTGGCTCGTATCGCAGCCGACACGTCGGCCTTTCCATCGCGGTGCCGGCGGTTCGGCGGCGGCAGTCCGCCGCCGAGGCGTCGCTCTCAATTCGGCCTCTTTCGATCGGCTCTGCGGGTACGCGGCGGCGCCCGGCCGGCCGGCCGCCGGCCGACCGTCTGCCTTTCAATCGGCTGCGGTTCGGGGTGCGGGTCATAGGGTACGACCGTCCGATCGACGACTACCCTACATAGTAGTCTGGACCCCCTGAGGGTATGAGGGTCACCTAGAGGGTGACTATCCCACCGCACCCCGAGCCGCAAACTCGCGAACTCGGGAACTCGGACCCCGAAACGGGTACGCTAGCGGCCGCGTGGTTCGTATCGCAGCCGACACATCGGCCTTTCCATCGAGCCGCGGCGGTTCGGCGGCGGCAGTCCGCCGCCGAGGCGTACGCATTCTCTTTGCTCGCTCCCAATTGCTTCCTTCTCGCTGCTACTTCCGCCGCTGCTGCCGCCGCCACGACTCGCTCGGCCTGCTTCTTCTTTCTCGGCCGCCTAGGCGGCCGTGTAACACACACAGACACACACACACTCCCGGCCGACAGCGCTTTCGATCGCAAACTCACGGGTACGGTACCGGCCGCGTGGCTCGTATCGCAGCCGACACGTCGGCATTTCAATCGAACCGGCGGTTCGGCGGCGGCTGTCCGCCGCCGAGGCGTCCGCATTCTCTTTGCTCGCTCACAATCGCTTCCTTAACGCTGCCGCCACGACTCGCTCGGCCTGCTGCTTCGGCTTCTTCATCTTCTTCCTTCTCGTCCGCCTTGGCGGCCCGTATCGCAGCCGACACGTCGGCCTTTCCATCTCACCGGCGGCAGTCCGCCGCCGAAGCGTCCGCATTCTTTTTGCTCGCTCCCAATCGCTTCCTTCTCGTCCGCCTAGTCCGCCGGCTAGGCCGCACACACTCCCGGCCGACAGCGCTTTCGATCGCAAACTCACGGGTACGGTACCGGCCGCGTGGCTCGTATCGCAGCCGACACGTCGGCCTTTCCATCGCGGTGCCGGCGGTTCGGCGGCGGCAGTCCGCCGCCGAGGCGTCGCTCTCAATTCGGCCTCTTTCGATCGGCTCTGCGGGTACGCGGCGGCGCCCGGCCGGCCGGCCGCCGGCCGACCGTCTGCCTTTCAATCGGCTGCGGTTCGGGGTGCGGGTCATAGGGTACGACCGTCCGATCGACGACTACCCTACATAGTAGTCTGGACCCCCTTGGGGTATGAGGGTCACCTAGAGGGTGACTATCCCACCGCACCCCGAGCCGCAAACTCGCGAACTCGGGAACTCGGACCCCCAAACGGGTACGCTAGCGGCCGCGTGGCTCGTATCGCAGCGCCGACACGTCGGCCTTTTCCATCTAGCCGGCGGCCGTCCGCCGCCGAGGCGTCCGCATTCGCTTTACTCGCTGCCAGTCGCTTCCCTCTCGCTGCCGCTTGCTGCTGCTTCTTCCTCTTCTTCTTCTTTCTCGTCCGCCTTGGCCGCCGTGTAACACACACACACAGACACACACACTCCCGGTCGACAGCGCTTTCGATCGCCATCTTACGGGTACGCTACCGGCCGCGTGGCTCGTAAGGCAGCCGATACGTAGGCCTTTCCATCGCACCGGCGGTTCGGCTGCGGCCGTCCGCCGCCGAGGCGTCCGCATTCTCTTTGCTCGCTCACAATCGCTTCCTTCACGCTGCCGCCACGACTCGCTCGGCCTGCTGCTTCGGCTTCTTCATCTTCTTCCTTCTCGTCCGCCTTGGCGGCCTTGGCGGCCCGTATCGCAGCCGACACGTCGGCCTTTCCATCTCGCCGGCGGCAGTCCGCCGTCGAAGCGTCCGCATTCTTTTTGCTCGCTCCCAATCGCTTCCTTCTCGTCCGCCTAGTCCGCCGGCTAGGCCGCACACACTCCCGGCCGACAGCGCTTTCGATCGCAAACTCACGGGTACGGTACCGGCCGCGTGGCTCGTATCGCAGCCGACACGTCGGCCTTTCCATCGCGGTGCCGGCGGTTCGGCGGCGGCAGTCCGCCGCCGAGGCGTCGCTCTCAATTCGGCCTCTTTCGATCGGCTCTGCGGGTACGCGGCGGCGCCCGGCCGGCCGGCCGCCGGCCGACCGTCTGCCTTTCAATCGGCTGCGGTTCGGGGTGCGGGTCATAGGGTACGACCGTCCGATCGACGACTACCCTACATAGTAGTCTGGACCCCCTTGGGGTATGAGGGTCACCTAGAGGGTGACTATCCCACCGCACCCCGAGCCGCAAACTCGCGAACTCGGGAACTCGGACCCCCAAACGGGTACGCTAGCGGCCGCGTGGCTCGTATCGCAGCGCCGACACGTCGGCCTTTTCCATCTAGCCGGCGGCCGTCCGCCGCCGAGGCGTCCGCATTCTCTTTACTCGCTGCCAGTCGCTTCCCTCTCGCTGCCGCTTGCTGCTGCTTCTTCCTCTTCTTCTTCTTTCTCGTCCGCCTTGGCCGCCGTGTAACACACACACACAGACACACACACTCCCGGTCGACAGCGCTTTCGATCGCCATCTTACGGGTACGCTACCGGCCGCGTGGCTCGTAAGGCAGCCGATACGTAGGCCTTTCCATCGCACCGGCGGTTCGGCTGCGGCCGTCCGCCGCCGAGGCGTCCGCATTCTCTTTGCTCGCTCACAATCGCTTCCTTCACGCTGCCGCCACGACTCGCTCGGCCTGCTGCTTCGGCTTCTTCATCTTCTTCCTTCTCGTCCGCCTTGGCGGCCTTGGCGGCCCGTATCGCAGCCGACACGTCGGCCTTTCCATCTCGCCGGCGGCAGTCCGCCGTCGAAGCGTCCGCATTCTTTTTGCTCGCTCCCAATCGCTTCCTTCTCGTCCGCCTAGTCCGCCGGCTAGGCCGCACACACTCCCGGCCGACAGCGCTTTCGATCGCAAACTCACGGGTACGGTACCGGCCGCGTGGCTCGTATCGCAGCCGACACGTCGGCCTTTCCATCGCGGTGCCGGCGGTTCGGCGGCGGCAGTCCGCCGCCGAGGCGTCGCTCTCAATTCGGCCTCTTTCGATCGGCTCTGCGGGTACGCGGCGGCGCCCGGCCGGCCGGCCGCCGGCCGACCGTCTGCCTTTCAATCGGCTGCGGTTCGGGGTGCGGGTCATAGGGTACGACCGTCCGATCGACGACTACCCTACATAGTAGTCTGGACCCCCTTGGGGTATGAGGGTCACCTAGAGCCTGACTATTCCGCCGGGCCCCGACCCGCAAACTCGCGAATCGGGAATCGGGCCCCGTCACGGGTACGGTAGCGGCCGCGTGGCTCGTATCGCAGCGCCGACACGTCGGCCTTTCCATCAAGCCGGCGGTTCGGCGGCGGCCGTCCGCCGCCGAGGCGTCCGCATTCTCTTTACTCGCTGCCAATCGCTTCCCTCTCGCTGCCGCTTCTTCTTCTTCTTTCTCGTCCGCCTTGGCCGCCGTGTAACACACACACACACACAGACACACACACTCTCGGCCGACAGCGCTTTCGATCGCCAACTCACGGGTACGCTACCGGCTGCGTGGCTCGTAAGGCAGCCGATACGTAGGCCTTTCCATCGCACCGGCGGTTCGGCTGCGGCCGTCCGCCGCCGAGGCGTCCGCATTCTCTTTACTCGCTGCCAATCGCTTCCCTCTCGCTGCCGCTTGCTGCTGCTTCTTCCTCTGCTTCTTCTTCTTCTTCTTCTTCTTTCTCGTCCGCCTTGGCCGCCTTGGCCGCCGTGTAACACACACACACAGACACACACACACACTCCCGGCCGACAGCGCTTTCGATCGCCAACTTACGGGTACGCTACCGGCCGCGTGGCTCGTAAGGCAGACGATACGTAGGCCTTTCCATCGCACCGGCGGTTCGGCTGCGGCCGTCCGCCGCCGAGGCGTCCGCATTCTCTTTGCTCGCTCACAATCGCTTCCTTCTCGCTGCCGCCACGACTCGCTTGCTTGCTGCTTCGGCTTCTTCATCTTCTTCCTTCTTCCTTCTCGTCCGCCTTGGCGGCCCGTATCGCAGCCGACACGTCGGCCTTTCCATCTCGCCTGCGGCAGTCCGCCGCCGAAGCGTCCGCATTCTTTTTGCTCGCTCCCAATCGCTTCCTTCTCGTCCGCCTAGTCCGCCGCCGGCTAGGCCGCACACACTCCCGGCCGACAGCGCTTTCGATCGCAAACTCACGGGTACGGTACCGGCCGCGTGGCTCGTATCGCAGCCGACACGTCGGCCTTACCATCGCGGTGCCGGCGGTTCGGCGGCGGCTGTCCGCCGCCGAGGCGTCGCTCTCAATTCGGCCTCTTTCGATCGGCTCTGCGGGTACGCGGCGGCGCCCGGCCGGCCGGCCGCCGGCCGACCGTCTGCCTTTCAATCGGCTGCGGTTCGGGGTGCGGGTCATAGGGTACGACCGTCCGATCGACGACTACCCTACATAGTAGTCTGGACCCCCTTGGGGTATGAGGGTCACCTAGAGCCTGACTATTCCGCCGGGCCCCGACCCGCAAACTCGCGAATCGGGAATCGGGCCCCGTCACGGGTACGGTAGCGGCCGCGTGGCTCGTATCGCAGCGCCGACACGTCGGCCTTTCCATCAAGCCGGCGGCCGTCTGCCGCCGAGGCGTCCGCATTCTCTTTACTCGCTGCCAATCGCTTCCCTCTCGCTGCCGCTTCTTCTTCTTCTTCTTTCTCGTCCGCCTTGGCCGCCGTGTAACACACACACACAGACACACACACACTCTCGGCCGACAGCGCTTTCGATCGCCAACTCACGGGTACGCTACCGGCTGCGTGGCTCGTAAGGCAGCCGATACGTAGGCCTTTCCATCGCACCGGCGGTTCGGCTGCGGCCGTCCGCCGCCGAGGCGTCCGCATTCTCTTTACTCGCTGCCAATCGCTTCCCTCTCGCTGCCGCTTGCTGCTGCTTCTTCCTCCTCTGCTTCTTCTTCTTTCTCGTCCGCCTTGGCCGCCTTGGCCGCCGTGTAACACACACACACAGACACACACACACACTCCCGGCCGACAGCGCTTTCGATCGCCAACTTACGGGTACGCTACCGGCCGCGTGGCTCGTAAGGCAGCCGATACGTAGGCCTTTCCATCGCACCGGCGGTTCGGCTGCGGCCGTCCGCCGCCGAGGCGTCCGCATTCTCTTTGCTCGCTCACAATCGCTTCCTTCTCGCTGCCGCCACGACTCGCTGCTTCGGCTTCTTCATCTTCTTCCTTCTTCCTTCTCGTCCGCCTTGGCGGCCCGTATCGCAGCCGACACGCCGGCCTTTCCATCTCGCCTGCGGCAGTCCGCCGCCGAAGCGTCCGCATTCTTTTTGCTCGCTCCCAATCGCTTCCTTCTCGTCCGCCTAGTCCGCCGCCGGCTAGGCCGCACACACTCCCGGCCGACAGCGCTTTCGATCGCAAACTCACGGGTACGGTACCGGCCGCGTGGCTCGTATCGCAGCCGACACGTCGGCCTTACCATCGCGGTGCCGGCGGTTCGGCGGCGGCTGTCCGCCGCCGAGGCGTCGCTCTCAATTCGGCCTCTTTCGATCGGCTCTGCGGGTACGCGGCGGCGCCCGGCCGGCCGGCCGCCGGCCGACCGTCTGCCTTTCAATCGGCTGCGGTTCGGGGTGCGGGTCATAGGGTACGACCGTCCGATCGACGACTACCCTACATAGTAGTCTGGACCCCCTTGGGGTATGAGGGTCACCTAGAGCCTGACTATTCCGCCGGGCCCCGACCCGCAAACTCGCGAATCGGGAATCGGGCCCCGTCACGGGTACGGTAGCGGCCGCGTGGCTCGTATCGCAGCGCCGACACGTCGGCCTTTCCATCAAGCCGGCGGTTCGGCGGCGGCCGTCCGCCGCCGAGGCGTCCGCATTCTCTTTACTCGCTGCCAATCGCTTCCCTCTCGCTGCCGCTTCTTCTTCTTCTTCTTTCTCGTCCGCCTTGGCCGCCGTGTAACACACACACACAGACACACACACTCTCGGCCGACAGCGCTTTCGATCGCCAACTGACGGGTACGCTACCGGCTGCGTGGCTCGTAAGGCAGCCGATACGTAGGCCTTTCCATCGCACCGGCGGTTCGGCTGCGGCCGTCCGCCGCCGAGGCGTCCGCATTCTCTTTACTCGCTGCCAATCGCTTCCCTCTCGCTGCCGCTTGCTGCTGCTTCTTCCTCCTCTGCTTCTTCTTCTTTCTCGTCCGCCTTGGCCGCCTTGGCCGCCGTGTAACACACACACACAG
>NC_142940.1:40100699-40105699 GCF_046866305.1 Octopus bimaculoides
AGGAGGAGTAGCGCGGCCCGTTTCGCCCGTTCCGAGTTCGAGAGTAGATCGAGGCCGTCAACGTCCCCGGGGCCTCCAGTCGTTCGCTTTACCGGACGGAATTGCGTGTCGTTCTCCTGCTGGCGCCAGCTATCCTGAGGGAAACTTCGGAGGGAACCAGCTACTAGACGGCTCGATTGGTCTTTCGCCCCTACACCCGGTTCCGACGATCGATTTGCACGTCAGAGGCGCTTCGGACTTCCACCAGAGTTTCCTCTGGCTTCGTCCCGACCGGGCGTGGATCGCCATCTTTCGGGTCCCCGGCCGCCTGCTACACCTGAGTCGGAGCGTGAACGCGCGCTTTCGAGCGCGAACGCGCGGGCCCGACCCGGGAACGATGCTTCGAAACGCCGCGTGTTACAAAAAAAGAAGCGAGCCGCCGCCACCACCACCGCTGATGCTGCAGCAACCGACGAGATTAGACGACGGCGGCAGCAACTGCGGCGGCTGCTGCGACAGCGGCCCAACTCCCTTCCCCCGAGCGGCGACGTGTCACGTTCTCGCTTTCGCTGTGCCGTCGGAGTTCGCAAAGTGAAAGGCTCCAACGACTCGCAGTCGACTGGGACTCCTCGGTCCGTGTTTCAAGACGGGTCGGGTAGGTTGCCGATGCTCGTCGCTGACCGGCAGCAGCGGGCGGCTTTTCGGGCGATCCCGCCGACTCCTCCAACAACCACCGCTCCTGCTGCTGTAGCACCACGCGCAAAGACGAGGAGCAAGTAGAAGAAGTAGTAGAAGAAGAAGGAGCAGGCGGGCGGCCGCGTCGCTTTCGCGACTCGCTGCGTCGTGAGTGCTGAGGGCGAGGTGCGTTAGCCCGTCTCCGTCGGTTAGCCGTGCCTGCGCTTTCGTGGAGCGACGGGCCCGGTCGAGAGAAGCGCGTGGATCCCGACGCCGGTCGGTCCCCGCGTGAACGGGTTCCGGACGCCGAGGCGCTCGTCTGCGACCTGCGGACGCCGCGCGCCTACCGGCCCGACGGGAACGGGTCGCGACGACGGATCGGAGGGGAAGTGCGTCCGATGCCGGCGCCACGGAAATCGAGCGCCGACGAGGCGGCAGACGACCGCCCGCGGAAACGAGCGGCCGCCACCGACGCGTTCGTCGGCGACGACGGCGCCTTAGGAGGCGGGGGTGAAAGTGGCAGCGGACTGAGTCCCCTCGCGATCGCGGTGAGCGGTCCTACCCGTTTACCCCTGGGCGGTTTCACGGTCTCTTGAACTCTCTCTCCAAAGTTCTTTTCAACTTTCCCTCGCGGTACTTGTCGGCTATCGGACTCGTCCCCGTATTTAGCCTTGGATGGAGCTTACCACCCGCTTTGGGCTGCGTTCCCAAGCAACCCGACTCTCGGGCCGAAAAGAAACACCGCCGATCGCCGCCGGCTCCGAATGGGCCTGGCACCCGCTCTGGGCAGCCCCGATCGAGGGGACTCCGAACCTAGCCGGGCGAAACGATCGACCGTGTACGACCCTTGCGCCACAGCTCTCGACGACCGGCGCGGCCGACGAGATTCGGCGTTGGGCTTCTCCCGGTTCACTCGCCGTTACTTAGGGAATCCCGGTTGGTTTCTTTTCCTCCGCTTAGCGATATGCTTAAGTTCGGCGGGTAGTCTCGTCCGAGTCGAGGGCAGCTTAGAAAAAAATAAAAAGTCGTCGCTGCGGCAAACCGCATTCGATTCGTCGTCGTCGTCGTCGTCGTCGTCGTCGTCTTCGATGGCCTGCACGAACGCTCGCAAACGAGATCCACAGAGCGAACACCGACCGAAGATGCAGACGGCTGCGGCGGCGGCGGCGGCGGCGGCAACGGCCGCCACGGAGTAATAAGAGGAGGCAACGACGGCGAGGGCGGCAGGCAGAAGAGTGCGCACGAACGGCGGACGGTGCGTTCCCTGCTGCTACTGCACATGTCGGCCGCTCCGTGGCAGGTGTCGCAGCGATGACGGTCTGGCATTGCGGGAGACGGAGGATCGAGCGGCGCGCGCTCGCTAGTCGTGCCGGAAGCAGAAGCAGTAGCGAGAACGAAAGGCGAGCTGTTCACGCTGCCCGCCCGCTTCCACGGCGCGCGCCCTTTCCTGCGACTCCCGACTCCCCGCCGCTGCTGCTGCTGCTGCTGCAACGGCGGACGGCTTTTTCGTGTCGTGACCGCCTCTCGACCGGACGGGGCCCCGGGACGATGGGATCCCGGGGCCGCAATGTGCGTTCGAGGTGTCGATGTTCACTGAGTCCTGCAATTCGCATCAGTTCACGCGGATAGCCGCGCTCTTCATCGACGGACGAGCCGAGTGATCCCCCGTCCAGGGTTTCGGTATTTGCTACTACTACTACTACTACTACGCCTACCAGCACTGCTGATGCTGGCCGACGCGGAGGCGAGGAAAGGAAGGAAGACGAGAGAGATATTGATGTTCGTGGAGCCGCAAAGCGTGCAGCACCGTCGGCCTAGCGCACTGTATTCGGGCGGACGCAGGCTGGGTGAAAACTGCGCGGTCGGCAGCTGCCAGAGAGAGAACGAGAAGGAAGCATAACGACTTGCGGGCTTCGTTCACCGCTGATGACGCCGCCGCTTCTACTTGCTCGTTGCTCGGCTGAGGCTGAGGCTGCACTGTTAGAGGGCCGACGATTGCGAGGGGGCCCGGCCGCGGCTTACGAAACCGGCTGGATGGCGCCGGAAAGGCGAGGAGGAGGCGACGACGGCGACGACGGCGATGTTGGCCGGCCGACGCCAGGAAGGAAGACGAGAGAGATATTGATGTTCGTGGAGCCGCAAAGCGTGCAGCACCGTCGGCCTAGCGCACTGTATTCGGGCGGACGCAGGCTGGGTGAAAACTGCGCGGTCGGCAGCTGCCAGAGAGAGAACGAGAAGGAAGCATAACGACTTGCGGGCTTCGTTCACCGCTGATGACGCCGCCGCTTCTACTTGCTCGTTGCTCGGCTGAGGCTGAGGCTGCACTGTTAGAGGGCCGACGATTGCGAGGGGGCCCGGCCGCGGCTTACGAAACCGGCTGGATGGCGCCGGAAAGGCGAGGAGGAGGCGACGGCGACGACGGCGATGTTGGCCGGCCGACGCCAGGAAGGAAGACGAGAGAGATATTGATGTTCGTGGAGCCGCAAAGCGTGCAGCACCGTCGGCCTAGCGCACTGTATTCGGGCGGACGCAGGCTGGGTGAAAACTGCGCGGTCGGCAGCTGCCAGAGAGAGAACGAGAAGGAAGCATAACGACTTGCGGGCTTCGTTCACCGCTGATGACGCCGCCGCTTCTACTTGCTCGTTGCTCGGCTGAGGCTGAGGCTGCACTGTTAGAGGGCCGACGATTGCGAGGGGGCCCGGCCGCGGCTTACGAAACCGGCTGGATGGCGCCGGAAAGGCGAGGAGGAGGCGACGGCGACGACGGCGATGTTGGCCGGCCGACGCCAGGAAGGAAGACGAGAGAGATATTGATGTTCGTGGAGCCGCAAAGCGTGCAGCACCGTCGGCCTAGCGCACTGTATTCGGGCGGACGCAGGCTGGGTGAAAACTGCGCGGTCGGCAGCTGCCAGAGAGAGAACGAGAAGGAAGCATAACGACTTGCGGGCTTCGTTCACCGCTGATGACGCCGCCGCTTCTACTTGCTCGTTGCTCGGCTGAGGCTGAGGCTGCACTGTTAGAGGGCCGACGATTGCGAGGGGGCCCGGCCGCGGCTTACGAAACCGGCTGGATGGCGCCGGAAAGGCGAGGAGGAGGCGACGGCGACGACGGCGATGTTGGCCGGCCGACGCCAGGAAGGAAGACGAGAGAGATATTGATGTTCGTGGAGCCGCAAAGCGTGCAGCACCGTCGGCCTAGCGCACTGTATTCGGGCGGACGCAGGCTGGGTGAAAACTGCGCGGTCGGCAGCTGCCAGAGAGAGAACGAGAAGGAAGCATAACGACTTGCGGGCTTCGTTCACCGCTGATGACGCCGCCGCTTCTACTTGCTCGTTGCTCGGCTGAGGCTGAGGCTGCACTGTTAGAGGGCCGACGATTGCGAGGGGGCCCGGCCGCGGCTTACGAAACCGGCTGGATGGCGCCGGAAAGGCGAGGAGGAGGCGACGGCGACGACGGCGATGTTGGCCGGCCGACGCCAGGAAGGAAGACGAGAGAGATATTGATGTTCGTGGAGCCGCAAAGCGTGCAGCACCGTCGGCCTAGCGCACTGTATTCGGGCGGACGCAGGCTGGGTGAAAACTGCGCGGTCGGCAGCTGCCAGAGAGAGAACGAGAAGGAAGCATAACGACTTGCGGGCTTCGTTCACCGCTGATGACGCCGCCGCTTCTACTTGCTCGTTGCTCGGCTGAGGCTGAGGCTGCACTGTTAGAGGGCCGACGATTGCGAGGGGGCCCGGCCGCGGCTTACGAAACCGGCTGGATGGCGCCGGAAAGGCGAGGAGGAGGCGACGGCGACGACGGCGATGTTGGCCGGCCGACGCCAGGAAGGAAGACGAGAGAGATATTGATGTTCGCGAAACGGCTACCACATCCAAGGAAGGCAGCAGGCGCGCAAATTACCCACTCCCGGCACGGGGAGGTAGTGACGAAAAATAACGACGCGGGACTCTGTCGAGGCCCCGCGATCGGAATGAGTACACTTCAAATCCGTTAACGAGGATCGACCGGAGGGCAAGTCTGGTGCCAGCAGCCGCGGTAATTCCAGCTCCGGTAGCGTATATTAAAATTGTTGCGTTTGAAAAGCTCGTAGTCGGAATTCGGGTCTCGAAAACGTGCCCCAGCACGTTCGGGGCGACGGCGCCGTCGCGGGCGTGCCTCGCGCGCGTCCGCTTCGGTCGTCCGTTCGCACTCCCGGCCCTATTCGCCGGTGCGTGCGCGGTCGGGCCGCGGAGCTCTGCGCGCATCGTCGCTGCGACGGTCTCTCCGGTAGCCCGTCACCCGCCTCCGTAGCTTCCGCTTCCGTCCTCTCGGTCGGTCGGTCGGTCGGTCGGCATCGGCACGCGATCGTT
>NC_142940.1:40110699-40113199 GCF_046866305.1 Octopus bimaculoides
ATATATATATATATATATATATGTATATATATATATATATATATATATATATATATATATATATATATATATATATATATATATATATATATATATATATATATATATATATGAATATATATATATATATATATATATATATATATATATATATATATATATATATATATATATATATATATATATATATATATATATATATATATATATATATCGGCATTTATGTAAAAGTAATTGTACTTTTGAGTGCCACACGTGATCAATAAGCCATTTGCATTTTGATTAGTTAATTTCAGTTTTGAAAATAATGTATTACTTAATTATTACCGAAATATTTTACTGGGTTTTACAGGCGTTTTTCGTGACACATCTGCGGCTTTATCATTGGTTTCCCTGCAATAACCTTTTGCAACCGATTTCCCCTACTGCTCGGATTCATCGTAAACTCCTGATGAAACACAAGACGCTTAGTTAGGAAGTGGCATTTTGTTAAATTCTTGAAATCCTTTGTAAGGTCCCGGGAGTGTGGCGGAAAAAATATAGTCAGTTACTAGTTTATTAAATTCGTGAATATTTATCAGTAAATCTGAAGAAAAGAACAAAAACAAAATCTCAGCGAATTTACCATCTTTATTCCAGCCTATGACCCCGCGTGTATACAAGTACATCGTTTTCAATCCTAAAGTTTTTCAAAACAAACTATGCTTACACAACTTTATTATGGAGATATTCATGAAAGGAATTTATTAACAATATAGTAATTCTATGTATGTGGGGGCGCAATGGCCCAATGGTTAAGGCAGCGGACTCGCTGTCATAAGATCGTGGTTTCGATTCCCAGACCGGGCGTTGTGAGTGTTTATTGAGTGAAAACACCTGAAGCTACACGAGGCTCCGGCAGTGGGTCGTGGAAAACCCTGCTGTACTCTTTCACCACAACTTTCTCTCACTCTTTCTTCCTGTTTCTGTTGTGCCTGTAATTCAAAGGGTCAGCCTTGGCACACTGTGTCACACTGAATATCCCCAAGAACTACGTTAAGGGTACACGTGTGTGTGGAGTGCTCAGCCACTTGCACGTTAATTTCACGAGCAGGCTGTTCCGTTGATCGGATCAAGTGGAACCCTCGACGGCGTAAGCGACAGAGTGCCAACTCTAGTAATTGTATGGGTAATTATTTTTGTTATTACCAAATCTCAGCAAAGATGAGCAATGTTCAAGTGTATATAATGTACCTTCAAACATATATATATATATATATATACACATGCACATTTGTACGTGTATGCATGTACAAATACGGACATACTTATGTACAAACTCACACACATATACATACACATACATGTGTATGTATGCACATAAATAGGTTTCTACATTTAAACATATATGTACATACTTCCATATAAAGATCAGTGTCTTATATTCCGGGTGTGCTAGGTGTACGATATATACCCATCCAAAATGTTAAATTCATTATGAATATTAACATTCCTCATTAATTTAAGCACAAATCTTAATGGAAAACTTTTGTTATAACGCTGCTTGAAATTTGGTGGTATCGGGTGGTGTGGAGATACACTCAATACAACCACCACCACACGCCTCTGATAAAGATATGTGTGTGTGTGTGTGTGTATATATATATATATATATATATATATATATATATATATATATATATATATATATATAAAATACAATAATATAAAATACAATTAAGATTCAGTTGAATTAGGTCCTTAAATTAAAGCATTTTATTAGGTCAGAATAATTTGCACACCCAAAGAATATCAAATGGTTATCCAACTCTGTGCAGAAGTGTTTGCACCGGATATTCTTGCAGTGTATACAGACAACAGGACCAAACTTAGTAAAGATATCCGCTCTTGGTTGTTCAGGCATGTACTTTATATAAAAGTCTGCACATCATCTTAGGTCTGCGCTGTTGTACCCACTTCTTCACAGACGCTTTCACTTCTCCTCGTGCCATCAAAATATTGTTCTTGAAGTCTGTCCTACATTGGACAGAATAATCTCGAGGCTCCCACATCCAAGTTGTAAGATTGTTGGAGGACCATTGATCAGCTGAGTTTGTCGATTGGCTGATTTGTTGACAAAGATGTTTGTGATCATGATATTTGTTTGATCACTTTCTCGTAAGAGTTTTGATCTCCTCCTCTTTAAGTTTGTTATGTGTTTCAGTGTACGCTCGCTGTTCGCGATACAGCCATGTTCTAGAAAATCAAGAAGAATGACGCTCTTTTGCCCAGCAAATCAATCACCAGAACTTTCTGTGTCGATCGCTAACTCTTTAACATCTTAGGCCATGGAGAAGGGAAAGAGAACCCCCCAATAAACGTGTCTTCACTGGCTTTCTTTGGCTTCAAACATTTCCTGCAGATCTGAAGAAAATTCCACCTTTATCTCCTCTGGAATATAAAATACCCACTTTGTACACATTTTATGATACACAAGGACTTCGAACACATTGTGCAGTGC
>NC_142940.1:40118199-40133199 GCF_046866305.1 Octopus bimaculoides
ATAGTAGAAGACACTTGCCCAAGGTGCCACGCAATTAGACTGTACCCGGAAACATGTGGTTGGTAAGCAAGCGACTTACCACACAGCCACTCCTGGTATTTTTAAAATTATAATATACCTTAACTTCTAGTCATATCCTGACAGAGTCGTAGAACTCATTTTATCTCTTCAGCTAAAACAGTATGCGTTCTTGTTACATATTATCTTTGAAGGTTTTCTCCGTAAGTTCCATGCAATTCTTATTGGTAATACATGCAATATATCCGCCATCTTAGTTAAGTTTGAATCTTAATACTCTAGTAGAATTCCTCATCATCTAAGGCAGCGTAGTCTTAGACTGAGAAATTAAGAATTAAGGAGTTTTATCCAAATGTCAGACTGTGGTGATAAGACTGTTGCTGTTGTTTGCTGAAGATTATCCGTGATCTTGGGAACCCTACATTAAAGCTGCTTAAATTATAACAGGCGTGTGTGTTTGTGCGTGTGTTGTATATGTAGCATGGAGTATTAGCTCAGATCGTAGACTTGCCGCTTAGTATGAAAGAGGTACTGAAATAGATGCCCAAATTCTGCGACAAGTGGTTTTGGCGTGTAGCCTAGTGGCCAGGACATTTGGCCCACGATCGTAGGATCTTGAGTTCGATTCTTGACGGAGGGTTGTGTTCTTGAGCAAGGTAATTTATTTCACGTTGCTCCACACCACTCAGCTGGCAAAAATGAGCACTACTTGTATTTTAAAAGGCCAGCCTTGTCAAGTTCTCTAACACACGGAACCACCCAGAAAACTATATTAAGAGTGCGCATGTAGAAGGCTCAGCCATAAGCACGTTAATTTCACGAGCACGCTGTTCTGTTGGTCGCATCTACTGGAATACTATTTGTCTTAACTGACAGAGTGCCATTTTGTTAAGCTAGTGTGCATGTGTGTTTACTTAAAGCAAATATAATTACAATACTGCTTTAAAAACAACTGACCTTCCCGTGAACCGATGGGGTACAACTGCAGTCACTTCGTTTTCAAATAATCCATTATCTTCAAATGGGGTTAAAAGTTGTGAATAAGCTAAATACTGAATATTATATGAGGGCTGAAGACTGAATGTGTAACTGAAATAGTAATATTAGCACAATATATACCCCGCTTTAGAAAACGACAATAAATATACCCGCCATCAGTGTGTAAATATACCCACCACACAGCAGAGTAGAATACACGGGCTAGTCACAGGCTAACAATGAGGTGTGGAATATTTGACGAGGCTGGATCTGCGAATCCTACTAAACTTTTCGAAATAAAAGAAAAAATAGTTATGTACACGAAAAGCCTAGTGGATCAAACATGACAACGGCGATAAAACCACAACTACCACTACCCCCACCCCCCACCATCATTACAAGTACCAACAGCACAAGCATCACTACCATTATCATCACCACCAAAAATGACTACCAAAAACAT
Source organism: Octopus bimaculoides (assembly GCF_046866305.1). Lineage (NCBI taxonomy): Eukaryota > Metazoa > Mollusca > Cephalopoda > Octopoda > Octopodidae > Octopus > Octopus bimaculoides. Next base: position 40,119,659 of record NC_142940.1, read on the forward strand.
TTCCATGTTCGTACGTATGTTTGTATGCATGTATGTATGTATGTATGTATGTATGTATGTATGTATGTATGTATGTATAAAGCGACCATCCAACAGGTGTGAGTGAGAGAACTCCAGTCTCTGCTTAGACATCTATTTTAGGAGAGGGAAAACTCTGATATGTGATTTTCAACTTCGTTTTCATCCAGTGAAACAGCCGGGTTTTCGTTTTGGACAAATATTTGTCGCCTAGAGAGCGAGAATTATCCCGTCCCAAGGCCTTTCCTCATTTAAAAAACTTCTTGCACAGGCACTGCTTGACTTTAACATCTCTGTTATGTATTACATACAATGGATGGCTGTAACTGATAAAAGACATAAAACTCAATGAAAAAATCCACGATGGAATGAAGATATGTATCAGAGTGGATAGTAAAGCACCCTGGATATCTTTAGCAAGAGGTATCTATCGTTGCTGTGTCTGTACAAAAATGTGTATATTCCTAACAGGACTGAAAGGCTACACCGAGAAATCAGGTTATGGCATTGATGAAATTCGAGTTGCATCTATCATATATGTCATCATTCAGTTTTGATTCACGATTTCTTGCAATAGAGAAAGAGTCGGTTTCTAACCTAGATCCAAGACTCATTAGAATTTCAACACCAACAGGGTATTTTTGTATGTATGTATGTATGTATGTATGTATGTATGTATGTATGCATGCATGCATGTATGTATGTATGTATGTATGTATGTATGCATGTATGCATGCATGTATGCATGCATACAGCATTGCATGCATGTATGTATGTATGTATGTATGTATATATGTATGTATATGAGCAGTATTTGGAGTCAGTGCACATGCAGGTATGTATGTTTTGCTTTTTGTATGTAGTCTCAAATGTCTGTATATATCTATGTATATGTGTATGTTCTTTTCTGTTTTTAATTATCTAAATTCTTCCTTCGAAGAAAAAAAAACTTGTTTCTAACAAAGATACAAAGCCCCATCGATGGAATGTAGATAACAAAAACAATGTCATATTTTAAACCTGACAAATATCTTGCAGAGTTTTACTGTTCCACTTACAGGTTGTATTAGTAAGGTGCGAGTCAGTGGGTTTATTCCTTTTTCCGAAAATCCAAGCTTATCCAGACTGATAGTGAGGCATTTACTTACAAAACCAAGTGCATCAATTATTAGTCATATAGATGTAATATGTATGTATGTATGTATGTATGTATGTATGTATGTATGTATGTATGTATGTGCTATCTTTCTCTTTTTAATTTAGAATAGAGTTGACTGATCATCTGCTTGGTAGCAAGCTTGTGAAGGAAATCATCTTGTTTTGTTCATTATCCTTTAAGTCTTATTTAAGGTCTTATTTTTCTGGATCATATATCGTGATTCGTTGTAGTGTATGAATTAAGGATTTGGCTTATCTCTCAAGAACTCAAGTCCAGCCATACTTTGATTCGGGTAGGTTAGTATGTACCATATTACTCCAATAATAATAGGTATGAAGCTGAAAGTGTATCTTGGATACTAGAGTTGCAAACTCCTTATTAAGGGTCCATATATGTTTTCTTCCTTTTGTATTTTTCTGACCACATTGGTGTTCAGAAGGCATGCATGTATGTATGATTTATATATGCATGCATGTATGTATGCATACAGAAATCGTCCCCCGAAATTGCAGTCCTTGTGCCAAAATTTAAAATCAATATCTGTTTTTCCAAATAAGGCGCTTGGAAGAATCGTTAGGACGCCGAGCAAAATACTTAGCAGCATTTCATGTCTTAACGTTCTTAGCTGAAGTTCTGTCGAGCTGAAGTTTGCTCTTCATCCTTTAGGGATCGACAAAATAAGTACCAGGGTTGAAGTAATCGACTCACCCACTTCACCGAAATTGCTGACCTTGTGGCAAACTTTGAAACAACTCTATATTTTTCATTGAAACAACTCTATATTTTTCATTGAAACAACTCTATATTTTTCATTGAAACAACTCTATATTTTTCATTGAAACAACTCTATATTCTTCATTGAAACAACTCTATATTTTTCATTATTTGGTTACGACTTAGAGCATTGAATTAGTACCATCATCATTAAAGGTTTTGAGTAAACGTTCTCTGGATATTTGTTCCATTTCTTCGCGTTCTGAGTTCGAAACTTGGTGTGGACCTTGCCTTTCATCCTTGTGTCATGAAAATAAATTACTAACACAAGCTTTTGAATAGTTTTGTTTATGATGATAATTTGATTTGGTTAGGACTAACCTGAGGCGAAAGAAACCAACAATCTAACTTTTACTTGCTTCGGTCATTGGATTGCGGCCATGCTGGGGTAACGTTATGAAGAGTTTAGTTGAACAAATCAGCCCCTTTTAAGCCTTATACTTTTATATCGGTTATGTGTACGTAAGATAGTCGAAACGCTATTTTACCAATATGTTAACCAACTAACGCCAATAGTTCTTGTGCATGCCCCTCAAATACACTCACAAGGCATTGACCCGCCCGGATTTTTAGCAGAAGACATTTGCCCAAAGTGTCACGGATAAGGACAGAACCCAAACCCGAAACCATATCGTGAGTTTCTGAACCATGCAGTCATGCCGGGTTGGCTCATTTTCTTATTTTCCATTTCAGATTCATTGAGGGTTAATCTCTTCTTTAAATCTTGGCGAATGTATTCTGCATTGGTGTAACTAACTCCATATTCTATAATCGTAGATATGCTAGAAGTGTCGGAACATGTAGGTGTATTGTTTCCACATCCTGCTTTCTACTTCCTGTTTCAGAGACTTTCCAGTTCCGTCTTCATCTTCGGGCGTCTTATCTTTGTAACTGGTGTCGAATTAATAAAATTACGTCATTCATTTGAACAATTGTCATTGACCGCCTTTTGACTCCTAAGTGGGAAATTCGGTACTTCATACCTGATATATCAATGGGTATTAAGCAATCCATTACTTCTCTCTCAGCCATCTCTCTCTCCCTGTCTGCCACCTTGTCTCACTGTCCATTTCTTTCTCTTTCTCTCTCTCATTCTCTTTCTCTCTCTCTCTATCTGTCTATCTGTCTTTCTCATACATATTCTCTCATACGCACACAAAAGTACAGTGACACAGAAACGCCTACCTACGCACACGCACACATATGCATACACACACATGCACAAACGCACACACACATGTATATGCGTACGTATGTGTGAGTATAAATACGCACATGCATTCATATATACATAATTAGACATATGTTACACACACATACACACATATGTACGTATATACTTTTAAGAACATACATGATACACTTATACATATCTTTCACATATATGTATATATATATATATATATATATATATATATATATATATATATATATACGTGTATGTATATATGTATACACACACACGCACACAAAACAAACACACACACGCGCAGAACACGTACACATATATTATATACATACAATCACACACGCTCGATTACTTGGAAACGTTATCCAGGAAAAGGAATATTTTATTTCGGTTACATCTAAAGGCAAATAATACAAACACAAATAAAATAAAATAAAATAAAATAATAAAAAAAAGGTACTCACGAACACAGATATAAATTTAAAAAAAAAAAAGAAACAATAAAACAAACCAACACAAGGTGTAACACTATTCATCATATATTACAAATGGCTGCTGATTTTTGGAGAGTTCTTTGAGGGTTTCACAAAAGCATTTTGTTGACTCTTGATTGGCTAAAAAGGAAAAGAAGGAAAACTAAATAAATTGCAATTCACAATTTCGTCTTATTTTTGTCATCTTTTTGTTTGTTTGTTGGTGTGTATATTTGTTTTCTCTCCTTCTCTGGCCTTGTCTTGCACTTCTCTCTCTTTCTCTCTCTTTCTTTATTTCTCTGCCTATTTTATCGTTCGTTCTTTCTTCCTTTCTTTCCTTCCTTCTTACTTTCTTTCTCCCCTGTGTTTGAGTGTGACAATTAGTGTCGCTATAAAACTTGACCTGGCTGTTTGTTGTGTTTATTTTCAATAATAACACCGTAGCGCCAGTCAAAGATTAACAACAACAACTACAGCAACAATAACAGCAACAACAACAACAATAACTACTACTACTACAACTGCTGCTGCTGCTTTTACTACGACAACAACAGTAGCATCAACAATAACAACAATATCATCATTATCAGAAGTAGTAGTAGCAGTAACAACATCAACGGAAGAATATTATCTGTAATAATACTGAAAGAAATGTTTGGCGAATTTCAACATAAAAATTGTATGATAATTGACAGCTGAGAAATAATGATGATAAATTAGTTAGAATTACTAGAGTAAGCAAACAAGTCAACAGCAGAACATTAGGCAAGAGTATTCCTGCCATTTTATAACATCTAAAATACAAAACGAAGATTTACGAGGAATGTTGCCGAGATAAAATACAATACAGACAGTTCAATAAATGTTTTCTGAAGAAAGAAAATTCTCTAATATCACCATTGAAACACTCTTTAATTATAAGAATTACTTGCTTTATTTTATTTATTTATTTATTTTTCTTTTAGCACGCGATTGATGCTTCAATTTTTAAGCACAGTTCTTAGAAATTACAAGGTAGACTATTGCTAATAGTTGACAAGAACGCTCTTGGTTATTAAGGGACAGAAAAGTGTCACTTACTGAAATAGGGAGGACACAATTAGCGTTTGTTCTTTCAACGGTAGTGGGTGAATGTGGAACTTTTAAAAATGCAAGGGGTGTAGAATTTACTTAAAACGTAAGACACAGAAGAGAAAAAAATGAAGGAATAACGTTACTTTTCGAATCGTTTCGTTTCTCTAAATGCGTGACGCAGGTGGAATCGGGGTGAAAAAGAAATTACCTCAGGTTAATCACCAGATTATTTCAATTATATATAACCTCATAGACATCGATACAGTTAGCGACGACTTAATCATGAAATTAGTTGCGATTTTGGGAATCTCTGCTGTCAATACTATGACAGTATACCGGCCAAAAGGTCAATAGTTCGAATGCACCTTGGGAAGTTTTTTTTTTATATCTTATTAGACTCGCGGGAGGGGAGAGAGACACCGTTATCTTCAAACTAGAAACCAGGTCCGAATGCGTGCTACATACTGGGCTTTGCTAAAGGCATCCAATATTCCAGAAGATCGTATTAAAGCAGGTAACAGATTAAGTTGTTGTTGGCACTCCGTCGCTTACGACGACGAGGGTTCCAGTTGATCCGATCAACGGAACAGCCTGCTCGTGAAATTAACGTGCAAGTGGCTGAGCACTCCACAGACACGTGTACCCTTAACGTAGTTCTCGGGGATATTCAGCGTGACACAGTGTGACAAGGCTGGCCCTTTGAATTACAGGCACAACAGAAACAGGAAGTAAGAGTGAGAGAAAGCTGTGGTGAAAGAGTACAGCAGGGTTCGCCACCATCCCCTGCTGGAGACTCGTGGAGCTTTAGGTGTTTTCGCTCAATAAACACTCACAACGCCCGGTCTGGGAATGGAAACCGCGATCCTATGACCGCAAGTCCGCTGCCCTAACCACTGGGCCATTGCGCCTCCACAACAGATTAAGTAACCCACTCATGTTGGCAGCGGCTAGATTTGACTCAGAACGCAGAGACGGAATATTGACTCGGAGCCATCTCAGCAGCTTTTTTAGGTCTCCGAGCAAATCAGTGCACTGGGTATTATAGTATGTTTTATTGACAACAAGCTACAATATACATAGATCAGAATCATGAGGCCCCTGGACAATGCCTACTGTGCTCATACCTTAAGACGTCCTTGCTTATATCACAAGTCATTCAACTCAGCATTCTTTCTATTCTGCCAACTCACCATCCTGGATTGGTTGTTCGTTTATCGACCCCGAAGGACGAAAGACAAAGCTGACCTCGACATGATTTGAGCCCCGATGGAAGAGAGTCAGAACATTTAATACGTGGTTCTAATGACACTTGCAATTTTCCACCATTTAATACCCTAGACACTAAAATTCCGTTGATTTCTTTCTTAAGCGTCCCATAAGCATTATTGGTTTTTCATATCATCGTCCTAAGTTTAACTTTCATGTTGTATCTTATAGACTGAAAGAATGAAAAGCAACGTTGACCTCCGGCGGACTTTAACCAGAACGTAAAAAAGTTTTTAAAATAAATATATAAAAGGCAGAAAAATACCGCGAGTCGATGCACTGACGACTCTTTTAGTCGACTCACTTCTTCCGAATGTCACATGATCGAAGAAATGACACCCGTATGTGATCACTAGACGTGCTGAAAATAACAGCCAAATCTCATCCAAACCAGCCCTCTACAGTCATATTCAATAATATGGCCCTAGATAACCCTAAAACATGAATATAAAAAAGAGATAGAGCACAAAGTCCTATTGTCATCATTGAAATGTTATAAATGATACGTACCTTCAGTCAAACACCTACCAAATATCCAGTTTTATCATCGTCATCGTTATTTGATGAACATTTCGATCAGCTGAATTCACAGCAATTATTTCCCTTGTAATTTTCTGCTTTGTCTTAAACATACATAGGGGTAGATTTTGGGGTTTTTTTTAGTTTTACTGTAGAATACATGTATTTAGCATGTGTGTGTGTGTAATATATATGTAATATATATCTTAGGAAGTTGAGTGACCATTTGGTTTCGCACCTTTATAGCGCTTAGCAGTTATGGGCGGTTATAACTTTTAACTTCCTAAAAAAATATATTATTGCTAAATGGTTTTAGAGAGTGCTTCTTAATTCGGATATATGAACTGCTGACTATGTGTGTGTGAGTGTGTGTGTGTATGTATGTGTGAGTGTGTGGGTGGGTGCGTGTGCACGCATATATACATATATATATATATATATATATATATATATATATATATATATATATATATATATATATATATATATTTATGTATGTATGTATGTATATGTGTACGTATGTATGTATCTATATATGTATGCTTGTATGTATATATAACATATACGCACACACATAGATATAGATATGTAGCATAGATATACAAATCTATAAATGTGTGTGTGCATATATATATATATATATATATATATATATATATATATATATATATATATACACACACACAAGTACACATACACAAACATATATATATGCAGACACATATACATACAAGCGTTCAAACATACATATGTATACACTCATACACACGCTCTCAAAATGTTCACTTCAACCTCATGCTAACAGCACCGAATATACTTTACTGATAAAATCTAACGACATATCGAAACGCGTGGGCTCCTTACTTCAGTTTTACTCAGAGGAAAAACTTAATCATTATCACATCGTCTTTATTTTTCAAAACTGTGGTTTAGTTTATATTGTTATAGTTATCCCCCTTGCTGTTGTTTTATAGATTTTTAAGCATCGCTGGATGGTGATTTCGTCCACTAATTGCATGGACACACTCCGTTCGTTGTAGTTCTTTATCTCATTCTATTGCACATGTAAAGACCTACTGTATATGCATCTCACAAATAAAACGTTACTCTGAGGTATTTTCAGTCAGCCATATTGTTAAACAAGAAAGAAGATATTTAATGACCATGTTCTAGATGCCCCTCAACAGTCAGGCTTGTCATGGATCAATTGCTTTTGATTATATGTTGGCTCAATTAAGGTTGACTTGTGGCCAAACAACGAAGCCAAAGACATAGAATGGACTGCAATCTATTCAACAGTAAAACCGTTGATAATATAAAATATAGCGAAGCAAGTTGTTGTTTTGATCAACTGGTGATCAAAGACTGTTGAGGTTTTTGAGGTTCATAAAAACAGTATCAGTCAATAAGTGAAATCGATTTGATTAGCTGTTAGATGTTAGCTCCTGCGTTAGCGATCTGGTGGCTATGTTAGAGGTATTTGTTATTGAATAAGAATATTTGGTTCTTAATGTTAGTTACCTACAGACATGATGAAGTATTTGATATATTATCATAAAGAAGCATCCCAAAATTAACATGTTGAAGCCTATGTAAATTGAATATATATAGGACTGGCTGTCCGGTAAGTAGCTTGCTTACCAGCCACATGGTTCCGGGTTCAGTCCCACTGCGTGGCACTTTGGGCAACTGTCTTCTACTATAGCCTCGGGCCGACCAAAGCCTTGTGAGTGGATTTGGTAGACGGAAACTGGAAGAAGCCCGTCGTATATATGTATATATATATATATATATATATATGTGTGTGTGTGTGTTTGTGTGTATGTGTTTGTCCCCCAACATCATTTGACAACCGATGCTGGTGTGTTTGCGTCCCCGTTACTTAGAGGTTCGGCAAAAGAGACCGATAGAATAAGTACTAGGCTTACAAAGAATAAGTCCTGCGTTCGATTTGCTCGGCAAAAAGGTGGTGCTCTAGCATGGCCGTAGTCAAATGACTGAAACAAGTAAAAGGGTAACAGAGTATATATGAACGACTCGATGGAGGAGTTTTAATGTGTTCGAAGCACTGCGCAAGAAATAACAGTTAGATCCAACTCAGTTCACGATCCATCATCATTGAAAAGAGGAGAACGATCCATTGGTTAATATGATTCAACTTGGAAACTAAGAAAGAAAAAATTGAAGGGTTATGAGGTGAACGTTTTTTTTCATTTTACTTACTAGTCAAGAGCTAAATAACACACACATAAATGTGTATATACATGTATCTATATGTATGTGTGTCTGCGTAATTGTTTATTCTGTAGTATTACATATTTAAAAATAATCACAACACCAGTCCTAAACGAAACGTTTGTTAGACTCTGCTTTAAGACTTAACAAAATTTCTATCATCGCTACCCTAAGAATCCCAGTCCCCTCCATTTACTTTGGTAGATCTTCAAGTTCACATTGTGATTCTCTACCAATAACATCAATGTATTTGAGGGGGTCTTCGCCCAATATTAAGTTGCGAAAGTTTCCAGTATATTACATCTGATATACTCTATTGTTCAGCACGATAGTTTGTGGCCCGCAACAAAGTCTACCCGGAGTTGAACAAGAAAACTAGAGAACGTGTCTTATGCTCGAAATATGAGATGTTTTGAACCCAAATGAGAATCCCAGTCTACATAATTTGATGGTGATTTTGAAACTCTTTCGTCAGCGTAGGTTTTGCCATCGTACAGAAGAATACTCTCAACATATTCCCTAAAAAGGGAAAGTTTTGTTAACTTTGATAAAACGTCTGGCAATCAAGGATGAAATTGCATTTGTACATATCTATACACCAAGCTGGAACTAAAAGGGAACTAAATTGTTGTTACAGTTGTTGTTTAAGTCCAAGAAGATTCCTTTTTGATCGCATTGTTTACGTAGACGTATTCTTATACGAAACGTCGAAACTTTCAGTACTGACTCTGGTTTCTGTACTAACTTTATTCAAATAATTTCGGATAGCAAATTCACTGGAAAGGCTTCGATTATTTTAACGTCCACTCTGGTTATCAGAATAACTGATTATAAGAATAGACCCTTGCTGGAGACATTTTATACTTAAGTATTGAACATCGAATTGTGCTTCCCTTTATTTAATAAACTCCATCTTTAACTTTTAATATCCTTCCAGCGATTAAACTGTTGAGATTTGTAATCTTATACTAAATTACTAATGATTCGAAATTTCTGTGCGTTTTATAAATTTTATTTTGTTGCTGGTATAATGGGTGTCGTTATTGTAGTTGTTGTGCTGGAATTTGTCGTGGCTGTCGCAGACATCATCATCCTCGCCATTATCCTCCTCATCATAATTATTGGTATATTCCGCTGATTTTGTTCCTTTTTTATTTTTTGTAACTTGTCATCTGTGATAACATGATGTGTGTGTGTGTGCATGTACGTATGTTTGTGTGAAGATATATATATATATATATATATATATATATATATATTATTTTATTTAAAAGAGTTCCAACTCAGTCTGTTTTTTATGTTTTTTATTTATATTCTTGTAAAATTTATGTGGGATATAGAATATGGAATATATAATATATAATATAAAAAAAGATGTACCATCCATCTTTTTTTATATTATATATTATATATTCCATATTCTATATCCCACATAAATTTTACAAGAATATAAATAAAAAACATAACAAACAGACAGAGTTGGAACTCTTTTAAATAAAATAATATATTCCTCTATACACGATCATACAAAACCCTTTTTTGTATTTATTTTTACTCATATATATATATATATATATATATATATATATATATATATATATATATATATATATATATATATATGTATATATATATATATATATATGTATATATATATATATATATAAATATGGATATATATATATATATATATATATATATATATATATATATATATATATATATATATATATAGTGTAGTATATTGCCACTTAAGTGTGGCTGACCCCTAGGGGTGGATGTTACTGTTGCTTTTAGCCCCAGGAGGACATCTCTAAAAGCAACAGTAACATCCACCCCTAGGGGTCAGCCACACTTAAGTGGCAATATACTACACTTTATCGTGCAGTTACTGTTAATACTTCATTTAGAGAATTAACATATATATATATATATATATATATATATATAAATAAATATGGATATATATATATATATATATATATATATATATATATATATATATATACACATACATATACATACATGGCAGAAGTAAATAGACACCCTATAAAACATTGTTTTATCTTTATTTTAACTTGAAAAGTTAATATTTTTTTATTAATTGACATTTTTATGTTTCGGGTTATCTACGTGACTGTTTAACTCTAGAAGTACCGAGCGGTCATTGCTTTTTGTTTTTTCCTTTTTCATTTCTACTACTGTATTGAATGTTCAATCATGAGCACCATTTCATATATATATGTGTGTGTGTGTGTGTGTGTGTGTGTGTGTGTGTGTGTATTTGTACGTAAACTTTTTTCAATAAGATTTTCAATGCCGGTCAAAAATGACACTATGGCCCTGGTAGGAAGTAAGAAATGTTAGTACATCTAGAGTTAATGTTAATCAAACCACGTTTAAGAGAAGTCTTGAAACTCCGAATTTCAAAGAGACCGTATTGTGGGTCAATCTGAAAGTGGACTTAGCGTAAAATCGCAGAAAACCTTGGGATCCCGCTTTCAACAGTTAATAGATCGACTGTGCAATTCACCAGAGAAGAGAAGGAGCCGACATCATCTCGCCTGGGTGAACCAGAGCCCTTTGACAGGACGTGTGAAGGATAGTCCTTGTTGCAAGGCCTCGGACATAGCAGACCAAGTTGAAACTTGGCAAGAAATTCCGCAAGAAAATATTCGCTATCTGATCAGTAGGCCTAATATGGTCCTTGCATTGAAAATGAAAAAGGTATGTCTACTAAATATTAGATATTCACATTATAATAATTAATGAATAATTTTAATGTATAATTTCAGATTAAGATAAATTTCAACGATTATCAGGAGGTCTATTTATTTTTAATATTAGTATGTGTGTGTGTGTGTGTGTGTGTAAATATATTCACTTTTAAGTGTATGCTTGTATCTATCTATTTCGCCTAGGTCGACTTTGCCTTTTATCATTCCGGGGTCGATTAAATAAGTACCAGTTATGCACTGAAATCGATGTAATCGACTTAATCCCTTTGTCTGCCCTTGTTTGTCTCCTATATGTTTCGTCCCCTGTGGGCAATAAAAAAGACATATTTATCTATCTAGACACACGCGCGTGCGCACATACACCTATATATGATATGCACGTAGGTTTCTATGTTTGTATATATATGTATGTATATATGCCGCGACATTTTCACAATTCTAAAGCCTTCAGTTTTTGTCAAAATAAGCGGCTTTGACTATTACAAAATAATAAGAATTGTCCTTTTCAATCACGAAATAAAATAAACATTTTCCACTAAAGAATCGATGTATGAATTTTATTATGTTCTTTCTATTCGGGACTTGAGAACTGTCTAACGTGTCCTTTATCTCACAATATGCTGAAGAATATAAGGTGTGGTGTCTTTTAAAGTTGATCTAGGTTATTTGGTTGAAGGACTTAAGTGACATTGCTTGGATTAAGGAAAACGGGACGTGCGCATTTCCTTGCTGTGTTCCATGTATAATGTATATATGTGTGTGTGTCTGTGTGTGTGTGTGTTTGTCTGTTTCTATGCTTATATATGCATACATATATTTATACGTGCGTGTATCCATGGTTTTGGTGTTTTTTGAAATCGTCATTGTGTTCATACTCAAATACACATAGAGAATGATTTCTTCGCCCCTTTTTTGTATGTATGTATATATATATATATATATATATATATATATATATATATATATATATATATATATATATATATATATATCTGTATACACATATGTATGTATGTATGTATGTACTCACACACATATCTTTTTACTTTTTATTTTCTTTTTGAATGTTTTAGTCACCGCCTTAAAGAACTTTTAGTCGACTGAAGATCATCAACTCCAGCATTTTTCTTTTTAAGCCTAGTACATTCTATGAATTAGGCTTAGTACATTCTCTTTTGCCGAACTGCTAAGTTACAGGGACGTAAACACACCAATATCGGTTGCTAAGCGGTGGTGGAGGACAAATACAGACACAAAGTAATACACAAGCACATGTACACATGCACACCTACGCACACACGCACGCACACATATTTATATATGCGTATACATACATACATACATACATACATAATGCATATATATATATATATATATATATATATATATATATATATATATATATATATATATATATATATATATATATATATATATATATACATGAGCTTCTTTCAGTTTCCTTCTACCAAATCCACGCGCAAGACTTTGATCAGCTCCAGGCAAGAGTAGAAGACACTTGCACATAGTGCCACGCAGTGGGACTGAACTGGAACAATGTGGTTGGGAAGCAAAATTCTTATTCTTACAACACAGCTACGCCTGTGCCTATGCCTATACCTATATGTATATATATATATATATATATATATATATATATATATATATATATATATATATATATATATATATATATATATATATACATATATATATATATATATATAGTGGGTTCAAACAAGAAAAACGACAAAAAAAAATAACAGCAAACTCGAGGACGTGATACAGATATTGTGTTACTGGATGCTCAGGAAAGGAAAAGAAAGAGAATTTGACGTTTCGAGCGGAGCTCTTCGTCGGAAATATAGGAAAGTCCAAAGAAGGGAAAACGGGGGAAGAGAGAATCGCCAACGATATACACGAGGTTACATTGCGGAATGACCGGAAGGGAAAGGGTGGAGAAAAAGTTCTTTCTAAGACAGAAGAGTGCAAAAGAGGAAGGTATGTATATGTGCGTTCGCGCGGGTCTGTGTGTGTGAGGTGATATATATATATATATATATATATATATATATAAAGCTAAAGCCTTTATTGTA
>NC_142940.1:40138199-40140699 GCF_046866305.1 Octopus bimaculoides
CAAGCAAAGTGTGTGAGGCCTTTCAGCGGCACTTTGCTCGACTGTTTGGGACGAATGGCGAGCGAGAACGCAGGGTGGACTTCAGTGCCTACCTGCACAGCCTGCCACGACTCTCGGCAAGAGAGGCGGAGTGCTGCGAAGGTGCCATCACGGCGGCGGAAGTGAGGGACGCGATGGCGGGATGCTCGAGGGACAAATCTCCGGGTTTGGATGGTCTGCCCTACGAGCTTTACAACTGTAAGCCAGACTTGTTTGGAGACGTCTTGGTGGCGGTGTACTGCAACTGGCAGCAAAACGGGAGCATTCCCGGTTTTGTGAGTCGAGGAGCCGTAACGCTGCTGAAGAAAGATCCAAACAAGGGGGACGTCATAGATAACTTTAGGCCCATCACTCTGTTCAATGCAGACTTGAAAATTTTGGCCAAGGTGTTAGCCAAGCGGTTGGCGCTTGTCATCGAGAAACTGATCGGCAGGGCGCAAACGTGCGCGGTGCCGGGCAGGCGCATCCATGACAACCTCCATCTGATGCGCTACATCATAGAGAGGGTAGTTAAGGAACCTGGCATGGGTGGGGCCCTGATCAATTTAGATCAATCGAAAGCTTTCGATAGGGTAGACCATCAATACTTGGAGGCTGTCCTCATAGCAGCCGGCTTCGGTCCCATTTTCCGCGGCTGGATGGCTGCCTTGTACAGAGGCATCCGTTCGGTAGTTCGCGTCAATGGGCATCTATCAAGACCCTTCGACATTGCACGTTCGGTCCGTCAGGGATGCCCCCTCTCGTCGCTTCTGTACGTGTTGACTCTCGAGCCACTACTGCGGAAGCTGGCGACGCTGAGGGGCATCCCGCGAGAGTTGGGATGCGGGACGAGCGTGTCGGCATACGCGGACGACGTCACCGTCATAGTGTCTAGCCAAAAGCACATCGAGCTTGTCGGCGAGACACTGAGAGACTACGAAGCGGTAACGGGAGCGAAAATCAACCGGGATAAGTCAGTGGGCTTGCGGCTCGGCACCTGGAGAAGCAACCCCATGCCGTCAAGTAGCGCCTCCGTCGTGGGACGTTGGACTGACGGTCCGGTTGAGATGCTCGGGGTCTGGTTTGGTCCAGACCTCCAAACGGAGAAGAACTGGGACGAGATAATGAGAAGGGTGGCCACTCTAGCCCGGCAATGGGCCGAGAGGAAGCTTTCCCTGAAAGGTCGGGCGGAGGTGGCGAACACGTACATCGCGTCCGTCATCTACTACCGCCTGACCGTCGTTCCTTGTCCCGACCCTACCATCACCAAACTGGAGCGCATCCTCTTCCGCTTCTTGTGGAAAGGAAGCGTTCCGATGGTTAGGCGATCCGTTTGCTGCCAACACCCGTTAAAAGGAGGACTGGGCATGCCGTGGTTGATGATGCGCAGACACGCGCTGAGACTGCGACATCTCCGGCTCTACGTAGACAGCGGTGAACAGGTGTGGTCGCCGTTTGTGCGGCGCGCTTTCCCGCAGCTCGTCTCCATGACCGAACTGCAGTCATGGATCAAGAAGAGGCCGAGGAAGGGCGAATGGCACCGCGAGTGTCGCGCTGCTCTTCGGCAACTCCAACAACCCGGGTCAACCTTGAGCGACTGCATCACAACTAACGCATTCTATAGTGGATTAGTGGAGGGAAGGTACGACGACGATCTCGGGGCGAACCTGGGCGTCGACGAGGAATACTTGACCCGCCTGTTTAAGACGACCTTCGGGCCGGGACCTATGGACAACTTCCAGAGATCCCTGGCCTGGCAGTGCTATCGAGAAGCACTACCCGTTCGGGATAAGCTCTACAGGCATGGCTCGAGAAACACGGGGCCGACCTGTCCGAGATGCCGGCAGAGCGACGAAACCGTTCTGCACGCACTCGTACAGTGTCCCACCATTTCCGAGCTGTGGGCTTACGTCGAACAACTGCTATCGCATGTGGGACGAGTCGGTCTATCAGCCGAGTCTATCGTGAATATTGTCGCGCCTCCTTCCTTTAAACGGGAAGGAAGAGCTATTTTCATCGTACTTGTGGCTATGGCGAAAGAATGTGTATGGTGGACGCGTCTGAAAGGTCTAGAGACAAAGACTTTCCTCTCTGGGCAATCTCTCATCAACTTCTTCAAGTATCACCTGAAGAGGAAGTTGAGAGTAGAAAGGGAAGTCTTGTCTAGTGAATGCTTCAAAAAAAGATGGGTGAATGTAGCAAGGATGGCACGTGTGAACGACGGAGCCATCTTGAGCATAACCCTATGAACAAGAAAAAAACAAAAAAACAAAAAGGCAAAAGAGAGTCACTTACTGTTATAGTTTCTTCAATGAGAATATTGACCAAGGTTACCGTGGTCTTTTCCGTGGGCTTTTCCTTCCACGGCTAAACCTAAACTGTCCTCCCCTCTTTTTACACGAGAACATTACTGTGTGATACACGATCCCTATTGATCGGCCTTTCCTCTTCTTTTTTTTCGATCCCTTTTGATCGAACTGCC
>NC_142940.1:40145699-40168199 GCF_046866305.1 Octopus bimaculoides
TCTTTGGTACAGAATACTAGTGGAGCGGCTAATTTCGATCACGTGACCACAGTGGTACCAACTATTAGCACGCATGCGCTGAAGGCGGTATGACTACAAAGATATGTTATGCCGAAAGTGCGAATAAATTTTGACTTTCTCGCGTATGTGTGTGTTGTAAGTGTGTGGGCGCGCATGTTTTGCGTGCATGTCTTTTGAGTTTGTCCCGTAACACCCGCTGACGACTGGTGCTCTTCTATTTACATCCCCGATCATTCTCGAGCTTTGAATGTTACTCGTAACATGTAACCCAATACGAATTATTACATAGTCGGGTCGTGCGCACCTTAATTGGTAACCCCCACCGAGCTTGCTTGGTGAAGAAAGTGATGTTTAGATACCTTGAAGGACGAAAAAATAAAGGACGTGAAAGGAAGCATGAACTCAATGATTCAATGGCGATCTAGTTATATGCAAATATGCTTTCTTGAAATCCATGCTGACTTGTAGGTGGTGCCCTCCGATGGAAATGTCTCAGAGAAGGTACTCTGAAATCAAACCTACCGTTGATATGACTGCCAGCCATCTTGCAATACTTGTCATTGAATTTTTGTTACTGATACTTAGTGAATGGAATATGTGTTGTGCAGAAGTATACCACTTTAATCCAATGACGAACAGATGTCTCTTTCCATCTAGTTTACCTTGTCGCTTTATTAAATTCTGCAAGGATCGAGGAATGGTGGCACACACTCATTTCAAACCACACAGACGTGATAGAGATTATAAGGATGATGTAGAAATTGACACGGCTATCGTCTGTCGAAATGACTCGAGCACCATGCACATATATATATATTTCAAAAATTTCAATTCAGTAAAAAAATTCTTCATTTTCTCCTGTTTTCTTCTCTTGGTTTATTTATATTCACTGTTTAAGTCTTTGATTGCTTATTTTTTGCGTTATATTTTGCGCTATATCAATCACGTATTTTCGTATACTAGACATGATGTATTATTTCTTTATGGCTTCTGTTTAACTCCTACGCATACTCGTGTCATTTGTGCCACTATTATCTCTCTCTCTCTCTCTCTGTCTCTGTCTATCTCTCTCTCTCTCTCTCTCTCTCTCTCTATATATATATATATATATATAAGAATATAGAAAAATATATATAAAGGAGGCCACTAGGTGGACTGCTAATGTGCTAGAAGAAGATCACATGTCATGCCTCTACTAAGACCGAATAATTCTCAAAGGAGATTCCCCTTTATGAATCCCCTTTGAGAATTATTCTGTCTTAGTAAACACATGACATGTGATCTTCTTCTAGCACATTAGCAGTCCACCTAGTGGTCTCCTTTATATATATTTTTTATATATTCTTATATATACATATACAATAATCGCTTGAGATCTCGGATTTTTTCTGAATCTCCCTCTTTCTTTTAATGTGCTTGTTACCTGGTATTAAATTGATATTAATTAATAGCCAATTTTTTAACCCTATTATATATATATATATATATATATATATATATATATATATATATATATATATATATATATATATATATATGTGGAAAATAATAGAAGGTAGAAAATGCTAAAATGATTTTATCATGCAGAACATTTTAGTACCGGTTTCAGTCTTTGCGACGTTTTCAACTTAGAGTAAAGCATGAAAAACAATTCTAGAAAAATTAAATGAAATGATTTTTTAAAAATATTTCCATAGTTTTCAAATGCAAGGGACATATTCCTTTTTTTCTGTTTTTCTCTGTCTCTCTTTTTTACCCTTGTTGGTTCTTGAACTTTGCATCTGAAAACTATGGAAATATTAAAAAAAAAAACATTTCATTAATTTTTCCACAATTTAATTGTTTTTCATGCTTTACTCTAAGCTGAAAAAGTCGCAAAGACTGAAAGCGGTACTAAAATGTTCATCATGATAAAATTATTTTAGCATTTTCTACCTTGTCTTATTTTCCTTATACATATCAACTCCAACTCGTGTGTTCTTTTTCTACCTTCTACACACACATTGCGCTTGCGCGGTGGATTTGAAAAATCATAATTTATAAAGATGAGACATGTGCTATTTGTCTCATAATTATATATTCATTTTTGGCATCCTTGCTGATGAGAACACGCATAACAAAGTATTTTATTTGTTCCTTTTATGTTCGAAACCCAGGTACAAATGGTAGCTATTGAAAATGTTTTTTTATATTTCATTCCCTTCGAAATTGCTCTTAATCGTGGTTTTGACTTTGACTATTCCTTCTAGCATGTAAGGTTTCCTGTTATGGTCACCTCTTTTAGGCTTAGATGTACACTAATTTTATATGAGAAATATATATATATATATGTATGTATGTATGTATGCATGCATCCATATATGTATGTATGTATTTAAATATGTAAACACACAATCACACACACATATATATACGCATATTTTTAATGGAACAATGGGTCTCGAAGTATATAGTAGTAGCATGATAGATCTACTTACATACCTGTATACACACATACATACATACATACATACATACATACATACATACATGCATACATACATACATACATACATGCATACATCCATACATACATACATACATACATGCAAACATGCACGCTTACACACACGCGTACGTATATACATTGTTAGTGTCGAAAGCTTTTGGTCATAATGGAGGCGATTTGAGGCTAAACAACATCAAATACAACAACAACAATAGCAACAGAAAGAATAACAACACCAGCAACAACGTATTGACGCAGGATTTATTCATCTTCATTGTCTTATCCAAATCAAAACCCATATATATATGTATATTCATTAATACGTTATGAGCACGAACAGTATTCACCCTTCACGAAATGATCTCCCCTAATCACACTGTAACATTCCAGTGAGTATCATTAAACGGTATGAAAAGTGAAAACAAAATGCTTCGTCTACGGACACAACTATTTTGGTAATCGTAAAGCTTCTTTCCACGAAGAACTGTTTTATTTTATTCTTCTCTCTCTCTCTCTCTTTCTCTCTCTCCTTTATTTCGTTTGTAGTTTACGTCTTCTTGTCAAAATACAAATTCTGTTAATCCTCATAGGTTTTACATCTAACAGACACAAATTAAAGGTTTATACATATATATATGTATATATATATGTGTGAGTGTGTGTGTATATATATGAGTATGTATATATATATATATATATATATATATATATATATATATATATATATATATATATATATATATACATGTATGTACGTATATATGTATGTATGTGTGTGTATGCGTTGTGAATTTATATTTACGTATATATATATGTATATTTATGTATTTGTATAGACACACACACACACACATATATATATACAAATACATATATTTATTTAAGAGCCTGTGTGTAAGTACATACACACACAAACACATAAATATATATGCTTATTTAGAGGCTTGTGTGTATACACACACACACACACACACACACACACACACACACACATATATATATATATATATATATATATATATATATATATATTCATATATGTTTATGTATATGCATGCGTATATAGTTTTATATATTATTTTATTTAAAAGAGTTCCAACTCTGTTTTTTATGTTTTTTATTTATATTCTTTTAAAATTTATGTGGGATATAGAATATGGAATATATAATATATAATATAAAAAAAGATGGATGGTACAATGAAATGAAGTATTGAATGTCTTATTGAATATATGGAATATGTCTTATTGAATATATGAAATATTGAGTGTTCAATATAAATATATAAAGGCGAATACGTATTTTCTATACCTTGTGGTATTTCATCATGGCCGGTATGACAGACTGTAACATATATATATATGCGTGTACGGTATATGTAGATATGCACATATTTATATATGAGTATGTATATATCTCTTATATATGCGTTTTCATATATATGTGTGTGCTTGTGTATTTGTAAGTGTACGTATATGTCAGTATGCCCTCTGAGAGTGCGCACGCACGCGCATGTATATGTGTAAGTTCGTGTTTTCGCGCACAGTAGTGTAGTTGTAAACAACCGATAAATTAAAGATGCTAAACCTTAAATTCTCGGTTTGATTAACCTCTTAACATTTTAATCCCGTATATTTTCGTTCAGAGATGTCTTGTAAATATATATTTGAACGAAAATATACGTTCAGTGTACTGTGAGGTATCTGTCACTTATTTCTAACCCGAAATACTTCGTTCAAGATGTTATTTCCGTTTTCTGTCATTAACTATCAGCAACTATTATTTCTATCAGTAACTTCTTAATAAATTATAACTGATCCAAAATAATTTGTATTTTTATTGTTCCTTATATAGGGATTTTAAATAAACAAAAGCACTCAGAGAGCGCAAACATCCGCCGAGACAACACCAACATCATCTCAACGATTAGCCAGAGATGATTTTTAAAATGAGAATATCTGAAATAAACTCGACTGCTCTCACAAGCAAGAATAGGAAAAATGAAGCCGAATGCTCTCAAAATTTAAGCAAATATATATATATATATATATATATATATATATATATATATATATATATATATATATATATATAAAAATTATTAATGAGGGTAGAAATTGAAATTAATCAATTAAAACCAGTGGTCTATATATATATATATATATATAAGAAATATAATCTAGAATCCTTGTTCGGCCCCGAATCGATCTCAAAATCTAATCAGTTCGTACGAGTCACGAGGCCAAACATCTCTGAAAGTTTCATCCGAATCCATCCAGCGGTTCTTGATATATCTTGTTCACAGACAAACAAAGAAACAAACACGACTGAAAATAATACCTCCACCTTCGCTAAAGCGGAGGTAATAATAGAAAATATGGTATTCTTTGCATGGAAATTGAAAAAAATATGTGTATATTGAGAGGTTAACAAGATGGCTTCATAACATTGTGGTTCTCAGTTCGATCTTAGCAGGCAATGCAAATAATGCAAAAAAAGTGGAGTATGACTTGATTAATTGAAAATTTGATGCTCACACACAGGATAATATATGTGTATATTTTATAGATACAGCAGCGACAATTATACATGAAAGGAATGAATCTACGATAATTAACCATAATGAATTCTAATTAGGACAGATGACACGTTTATTGGTTGAGCATATTATCCATTGTATCCAGCGCAATGGTGGAAGGGGACTAGTCGACCCCATTGTTTCACTAGTACTTAATTTATCCACCTCGAAAAGATGGAAGGCAAAGTTGACCTCGGTGGAATTTGAACTCAGAACGTACAGACGGACGAAATGACGCTAAGCATGTTGCCCGGCGTGCTTAACGATTCTGCCAGATCGCCACCTAACTGAACGTTACCGTCGTCATCATAATCATCATCATGAATGTCATAGTCGTCATCGTCATCATCACCATCATCACCATCATCATCATCATGTGCCTAGAGTAGAAAACAATACAGAGAATCTATGTTAAATTTAAATTTCTGATATTGTAATTTTTATGGCATTCACTTTTTTTTTTTGTCTCAGTATTTCAATGTTTTCGTTTAGAGTAAGGATGCAAGCTCGCAGAATCGTTTGCACACTGGGCGAAATACTTACCTGCATTTCGTCCGTCTTTACGCTCTAAGTACAAATTCCATCGAGATCGACTTTGGCCTTCATCCTTTCGAGATCGATAAAGTACCAGTTGAGCACTGGGATCGATCTAATCGACTTACCGCATCCTCAATTGCCGGTTTTGTGCTAAATTTGAAATCAAGGTTTTTGTTTAGAGTTGTGGATTGCCAGAATTGTTAATGCGATATTCCGAATTCAGATTCCGCCGACGTTGATTTTACTTTTCATCATTATCAGGTTGATATCTATTGGACTCATTCTCATAGATTTAAGCACTTGTGTTAGAAATAAATATTCTTATTGTTAGAAACTGAATATCTGAATCGGTGGAGCATTAGATAAAACGCATTTAAGCCCCAGTATCTAAAGAGTTCACAATTCACAATTCTGAGTTCACAATTCACCACGGTTGTCTTAACCTTTCACACTACTTGAGGTGAAAAAATAAATACCTGTAATACACTGGGAACGATTTAACCAATTAAAAACAAAACAATTCCTGCGAATGTGTTGCACCACTGCTTCACAACCGGTGTTGGTTTGTTTATGTCCCAGTGACGTAGCGGTTCATAAACAAAGAGAGTGAATAGCAGACTTTAAAGGAAAACTACTGACCGCAGTCTGATGACTAAAAGAAGTGCAAGATTAAAGATAGAAGTTATTGGATGCAATGAAATCTGATACTTAATTTCGATTTTCAGTTTTAACTGATATTCTTGTTATGTAAGCAGCTGCAGTAGAAACAGCCACAGCCGCTGTGATTTTTCAACAACACAATTTATCAATTCGCTGCTGCACTACAAAACAAATCATTGACAGATGACTAGATTCCAGAATAGAACAGTTTCATTGACATCCGTTTCAGCGTGAAACCTCAATGAATCTTCACAAAAAAATAATAAATAAATAGATAAATAAAATAAAATGAATGAGAAAGCGTAATAAATAAATAAAGAAATAATAAAAAGAGAATAACAACTGGCTAAAGAATTCGGTCATTTCTTCTAATAGTGAGGTCTGTGAGTCATTTGGTTCCCTCTTGTAGAGCTTAACCTTATTTCCTGATTGTTTTAGTGAAGTTACGGTGAGTGCGGGGTGTAAGGAGAAATTTTAAGGAGAAATTTAAACACATCAACAATAAAAAACAACCACAACAACTAGAATAACAACAAACAAATGAAACTTATGTATTGTTCAAGTAGTCAACTTAAGAATCCTACAACATTCAACGGAGACATTTCTAAATTTCACCAGCTTGTGTGTTTAGAGTTGATTTAATTACGGACATGTTTCATGCTGTGAACGAACCGACTTCGTAACAATGTCAAGATCTTTACAACACAGTCACAGAGAAATCAATATTTATTCATTCGTAGCAAGTTTTAAGTGATAACAGCAGTACCACTTACCACCTACAGGACATTTTGAACCAATTTTTGTACTTTCATTTCCTCTTTGAAGCAAAACCAGGTCAAATGTCAAGCAGTTTGTCTAAGTGCATCTAATTGTTCTTACAAACTGAAGCAAAAGAAGAGTTTTTGCTAATTAACCACATTTAAAAAAAAAAACAAAACAAAAAAACAAAACAAAAGAGATGCAGGGTGAGGGAGAAACAAATAAATAGTTTTTTTTTTCTTCTTCTGAAGCAGAATAAATGGTTAGTAATTCATGGTGGTGTCAGGCTGAAGTCAATCACTTAAGCCTCCAGATATTTACTACACAGTTCAACTACCTACGTAGTTCTACTACGCCACCAGCATCGTGTAATAACCAAGGAGATATGACATCACAGCAGCTGCGTTAGAGATCATACATTTCACATCACTGTTCACATTTATAAATACTTTTATCTTTTAATCGCTTCAATCATCAGACTGCGGCCATGCCGGAGCAACACCTTGAAGAATTTTTAGTCGAATATATCGATCCCAGTACATATTATCACTATTTTAATTTTCTTTTTTTTTTGCAAACCTGGTCTTTTTTGCCGAACCGCAAGATTATTCGGACGTAAACACATCAACACCGGTTATCATGCAGTGGTGGGAGACAGCCACACAGCCACGCCATAGCAAAGTATCTTTTGAATAAGGTTTGTGTTCAATCGTGTGTTACCTTTCTTTGTTTAAATGCTAAAATTTAAATATTAATCTGTAACTATGGTGCTAATTATCATATTAGTTTCGAATTTTTGCACAAGGCCTGCAATTATGGTGGGAAGGGTAAGTTAACTACATCAACCCCAGTGTTCAACTGGTACTTATTTTATCGCCCCCGAAATGAGGAAAAATAAAGTCGACCTCGAATTTGAACTCAGAACGTAGTGTCGGTTAAAATGTTTCGCAACATTTTGTTCGGCATGCTAACGATTCTGCCAGCTCGCTGCTCTCTTTGCTAAGTAACATATTGGTTTCAAATTTTGGCACCTGACAAAAAAATTCGAGGGAGCGATTAAGTCGATTACATCGACCTTCCAGTGCTCAGCTGGTACTTATTTTATCGACCGCGAAATGAGGAAAGGTAAAGTCGGCCTCGACTGAATTTGATCTCTGAGCCTAAGTCGAACGAAATGCCGCTTAGGAATTTTTGCTCGCTGCCTTGTTTGCTATGTATCATGGTATTTTCAAATTTTGGCTCATGGCTAGCAGGCTTGGAGAAGTCCCTGTGAAGATTAAATTGACTCCAGTGATCAACTGGTACTTATTTTATTGATCCCGAAAGGTAAAGCCAAATTCTGCAGAATTTGAACTTAGAACATAAAAGACGGACGAAATGTTGCTAAGCATTTTGTCCGGCTTGCTAACAATTCTGGCAGCTCACTGCCTATTGCTAAGTATCATATTAGTATCATATTAATTTTAGGGTAACGAACCTTGAAGAACAATAGATAATATATCCACTTACCGATTCCGCTATACAGTTTCGATTCTTGGGTGATGCTATCGCATTTCAATTATGTAGCTAATGACCATAGAAGAAAGGTGTGCCCCTCCACAAACATATACACTATTCCCCCTTTAATTTAGCGACCTTAAGATTAGTCAAAAGAAATCAATTAATTACGAGAGATTGGAAATCACCATGATGCCATTATGAGGTAAGCTCATGTAGAGCAGACTCATTGACCCAGATTTAATCACATGTTGAAGTCAATCTACTTTATTAATGTTGCTAATGACACACAAAATCACACACGTCACTCAATTATATTCTCATTTCCTACAGATTTGTAGTTTTATGTCTGAGGATTTACGTCCATGCAATTGAAGGATTAACGAAAACTCATTGGGGAGAAAACGCTCTCAGTGTGGTGCATCCACGCAGCAATATGGAATCCAGGTTTGGAGGAATTTTATTTCACTTCAAATTTGCGAGTGCAGTTTTGGAAGACATGAAGACCACAACATTCCATATGCTATTCACTAATGATTTGCAGGTTTATTCATATCAATGTTAAGATATGATACGCGATACATAATGTCTTATGAAGTTGATTTAATGTTCGAGACTGATGTCTTCTCTTATTTAATTATTCTTATTGAAAGAAGTTTTACATAAAGCGAGTCGACAGCATGGCGGATTCGTCGCCGAACAGTCGGTGCTTGATATGTCATTACTGCACTGTAGTGTGACCGAAACCAAAATACTGAACTTCCCTTGAATAATGTCGCTTAACTGTAAAAAGATACGGTCAGAGAAAGAGACACACTCAGAGTGAGAGAGACAGAGAAAGAGAGAGTGAAAGAGAGGAAGAGAGTGAAAGAGAGGAAGAGAGTGAAAGAGTTAGAAAGAGTTAGAGAGAAAGATAATGAGAGAGAGAGAGAGAGAGAGAGAGAGAAAAAAAGAGAGAGTGAGATAGAAAGTACATTTTTTACTGCTATAAAATATGGTGGAATAGTATTGTGCAATTAACAAGAGCTTTGATAGCTCTCTTATAGAGTGGACTTCAAGCTTTCGTAATCCTTTCGGTCACGATAATGAGACTCACACCACTGCCTTCTTTTAGGTAACTCTGTTGTCCACCCGTTCATAGTGAACTTAATATAAATGAATCATTCTTAAGAGGAACCTGTAGAAAGTTGTAAAATGGCAATAGCCTTTTCTTTATATTAAGTTCTAAGAATTAACAGTTGGTTTAAACAATTTGGTGAGATTTTGAAATTAATGTGACATTAATTACTAAGGCAACATCGTTTGATGTCGCCAAGTAATTAAAAGACAGCCACAATCAATTGTTCCGTTCAGACAGTTGATTAGTTAAAAATGAACGACGTTTCTTGTTAAGGTATTCAACTGGAAAAGCCAACTATTCTTTCTGGTTAATAAACCCTTCTACTGGCCACAGTCTTGATTGACAGTACAAAGACTCTTTGTTCTGCAAAGAGAATGAAAGGAGAGCAACAATCAGTTTGATTGCAGGTGAGGAATTATTACAACATCAATTTGTCGTTTAAGCAATAAAGTTGCAGTTTCGAATCTTTCCTTTTCTCGAGAGTTCTGTATCGAAAACGTCAGTGTAAATGTTGTATAGAATATAAGTTACATAATTTGATTAAATACGTGGCAAATTTTTATAATGTAAAAATAAAAATGGGTGCATTTTCAACTCTTGAGGATCGTTATTATTCAATCATATGCCTGTATAATAATAATAATAATAATAATATGGTATGAAATTAATTGCATCGTTTACCTTACACAAAGTAACAGACACTCGGAACACGTTCAACAGAAACATACATACACACGCACACACACACACACACACACACACACACACACACACAAACACACACACACACACACAAACATATAAATGGAACGAAAACGCAATAGAGGGCATTAAAACGTTCGGACAGATAGACGACACAAAGGTGGACAAGAGAAACAACAATTACAAGGACAGGCAAAGTACCAGAAGTCACGACCATTTCGGACAGTTATACTTGAGATGGTTCGATCTGGTTGTCCCCGCAAAAACGTCTAAGCTAAGAGTATTGGACGCCTTTATATATATATATATATATATATATATATATATATATATATATATATATATATATATATATATATATATATATATATATATTATGATACACACTGAATTGAATTCATTAGGGTGAGAGATTTTGAACTCACTGGCCGATAAATTTCTTAACGTCTTCCTCACGTGGTCTTGATGTCGCATGGTCAAAATTAACGTGAGTTATTTAGACATTAACAAATGTATTAGAATATTTAGCTGAAGATCAGAATAGAGTATTCTTTGCTCTTAACTGTGAAACGATCGTACTAAATTAACTAAAGGCAAGTGGTTTTTTTACTCTTCTCTACTGTTTTTTGTTCTGTGTGTATCAAAAATATCGCTATCAATTTAGAGTAATAATTTGTAGTTTTGGAATCAGTAGTTCTTTGGCTGCTATTTCTGAATTCTCAGTATCTTGGAGAAGCAGGTTACTGTCAATCCCTATATATTTATGATTATAAATGATTTTACCGAAAAGGTTTTTTCATACTGAGCTACCCGGCAAAATTGTTAATTATTAATTTTATTACTAATTGACGATTCCCTGCCCTGCATATCTATACACACACACACACACACACACACACACACACACACACACACACACACACATACATATATATATATATATATATATATATATATATATATATATATATATATATATATATATATATATATATATACATATATATATATACATACATGTACATACACACATACATAAATGCATACATACATGTGTGTGTGGTGCATACCGATTAAGAGTACTACGGTAGCCTCGTAATATAGCAAAACTTAAATTAATGTATTTGATAACGAATATTTGCAACAGTGTAACACATTTGTAAAAGATCTTTATAAAAGCTATCAATGCTAACCGATTCTGCCAGTCATTCTTAGGTACATATATATTGGTTTCGATAGACTCTGTGGAAGAAATTTCGTGTATCAACGTAAAGGAAGGCGGCTATTGTAAGGCATTGTGAACTGAAGAGAAGAAAATTGGTCATCAACCGCATCCATCCTCATTCGCAATTGTCTTAATCTGTCTTGCCACTGGATTGAAGATGGTCATTGAAAAGAGAGTGAGTATGATGGTGCGCTACTCTTCTTCATTTTAATCAAAGCACTGTACACGTCATCAGTCATCCTTCACCCACGATGGCAAGATGATCATCGTCGATCCGTCCGAAGAACCTGTATACATATACTTTATCGTGAGCATCGTGAAGGCAAGCAGCTTAGAGTTTGGAGTATTCAGCTCATGACCATAAGATTGTGAATTTGGTTCTCGGCGGTGCGATGTGTCCTTGAGCAAGACACTTTATTTCAAGTTGTTCCAGTCCCTGAGAATTACATTAAGAGTACACGTGTTTGATGAATGCTCAGCCACTTGCACGTTAAATTCATGAGCAGGTTGTCCCGTTGATTGGATCGACAGTGAGCATAATGCAGTCATAGATATGCAGGCTACTATTCATTTCATATAAAAAGTATCACCCAAGCGTGAGGAATGTTCTAGTAGTGTTCTGTGAAGCACTAAAATATTAAGTACTACTTTTATATGAAACCACTGGTAACCAGCACATATCTTATACAAACTATTAAGCATTCGCTCCCTTCTTATTAGTTCATGTAACGCAATGCACACATATACACGTATATAAGTGCGTATGTTTATTTGTAATCATGCGTGCATAAATGTGTATGCATGCGCGTGTACGCATGTGTGAATGCGAGTCAGTTATGCTGAGCTGCTTACTGCCTAGTTTAGTGAACTACATCTATTTCAGGGTTTTACTTAAATATATTGATTTGACATAAGAGAGACGTTAGTGTTGGATGATTTCTTTTATTTTAATAAAAGCCAAGAGATAGTTGGTGATGGGTTAAACATCGAAGAATGAATGTTTCAATCAAGCATTCGTCTCCGATTTGTACGTTAGTCTAAAGTTTACATAAGTCCTAGATTTAATGGCTCTGGAGTGTTTAAACCATCAAAATCTCAAGAAGCAAGACATGTCACCTATATTAGTTTATACACCGGCTTATTCGCATTCGTGTGTTTATTTATTTTGTATGGACTGAAAGAGCAAAATAAAAATAAGAATCATTGTGATATAAACAAAGAAAAGAAACAAAAACTTTTGACGAATTTTTTAAATATTTTATTCATTTTTATTTATTTCGCATTCTACTGGACATTGAATAGAAAAAAATATAATGTTTGCAGCTATTTAGCTAAGAATTCTATTGTTTCGTGTTGGTAAGCCGCAGGAAATAAGCAAATACTATGATGACAGCCATCGAAGACAGCACATTGTCTGGAGATCATTGTTAACAGCTTCAAAACACTTTGCTCAGTCCCTTTCGATTTACATTCTTTTTCCCACCTTTTGTTCGCTGATCACTTTATACTCTCTCCCTCTCTCTCCCTCTTCCTCACTTCGTCTCTTTAACAATTTCTTCTTTCGTTTTTTTCACCTTTGCAATTTTTCTCTTTCATTTAAAACCTTTTTGTTTCATTTGGCTCTTCTTTTTTTTTTTCTGTCGTATATTTTCCCCCGTTTTGTCTTCTGAACTGTGTTTTTGTTATGCTTTCCTATTTTTTAAAATTTTATTTTATTATTCATCTTCTTCGTTTCGTTATTTTTCTTTGACATGTCCATTGTGTTTTTTCTCATTATTAAATTTTTTTTCTCTTCGTTCTGTTTTTTTTTTTTATCCATTTCACCGCTTTTTCCACTGTATTTTTTCATCAAAATCACCTGAGGACAGTTTGTTTTTTTAGTCTTTATATTATTATTCTTTCACTTCTTTTTTATCGTGTTACTTCTACTGACGCTCCACCCACCTTCGCTCTGATCTTTTTGCACATATTGTTATCAACTGACAGAAGCAAAGGAGTTGAACCAGCGGAAATGACAATTTTCTAACCACTCTTACATATTGGGATACTTTGTAAAATATCACAAAACACATTGTGACGAAAATGTACAGGAGATAAAATAAAGAGGAATGGAAAAAGAGAAGAAAGAATTTATAGCGTTTGTCTTGTATAGTGGTTACATAAAAAGCAAGGACGTGCTTGTATCACGAACTTTACTTCATGTTAACTTGGCCTCTAGTCATTTGACTTTTTTGAATCTCAGCTTTTCCTCTCTTTTATCCGCTATTTTCGTTCCCTTTTTATTAATCTTCTATTAATTCCATTATTTATATATTTGTTTTCTGCTCCATTTTTTTCTGGGTTTGGTCTTTTGGTCCTGTTACTTTCTTCTTCTTCTTCTTCTTCTTCTTCTTCTTCTTCTTCTTCTTCTTCTTCTTCTTCTTCTTCTTCTTCTTCTTCTTCTTCTTCTTCTTCTTCTTCTTCTTCTTCTTCTATCTTTGCCACATATATACACGTATATACAACACTTACACATTTATATTATCTGACCTATGCCATGTTGTTCTATATATAGTGTATATGTGTGTGTGTGCGTCTGCGCCTGTGTTTACAAGTGCATTATCATATAAATGTACCCTAATGTGTATGTGTATATATATATATATATATATATATATATATATATATATATATATATATATATATATACATAGACATAGACACAGACACACACAGACCACCACCCCTTATATATATGCATTCATATTTATATATGGGTGTCGGGGTGTATTTATGTATGATTTATATTCAGAGAGAGAGAGAGCGGGAGAGAGAGAGAGAGAGAGAGAGAGAGAGAGAGAGAAACAGAGACAGAGTGAGGATTGTAGAAAAAAGTAGGAGCACCGATACGCTATACATAAGAATATACACACACAAGTGTATACCTATCTATCTATCTATCTATCTATCTATCTATCTATCTATCTATCTATCTATCTATCTATCTGTCTGTCTGTCTGTCTGTCTGTCTGTCTGTCTGTCTGTCTGTCTCTCTCTCTCTCACTCTCTCTCTCTCTCTCTGTCTCTCTCTCTCTCTCTGTCTCTCTCTCTCTCTCTCTCTCTCTCCCTATATATATATATATATATATATATACTTTACTTAAAAGCAGCAGAAATATCACAAAAGCTGTTACTCAGAGTTTCACGTTCCCGTTCGTCAGACAGTTTTTCTGGGTTTTCTTCGATCTTTTCAACATATACACACATATGCAACCCGTACACATTTATAATATCTCACCTATGCCATGTTGTTCAATATATAGTGTATATGTGTGTGTGTGCGTCTGCGAACAGGAACGTGAAACTCTGAGTAACAGCTTTTGTTATATTTCTACTGCTTTTAAATAAAGCATATTACTCTACCTCTGGTATTTGAGTACTCTTTTTTCCACCTTGTTTCACATTTATGTGCTTACTCCGGTGTATATATATATATATATATATATATATATATATACATGATGCACATACACATACACATACACATACACGCTCACGCATATACACACACACGCACACTCTCATGCACACACACACCCACACACAAACACACACATACACACACACACACACACAGAGGTTTGCATATAACGGCTTCTATGCCCACTGCACCTACCATTTTACAATTGGCATATATAGTCCAAGATTAAATTTTTTTTTTTTTTTTTATTACTCCAATTAGGCGCAATGGCCCAGTGGTTAGAGCAGTGGACTCACCGTCGGAGGATCGCGGTTTCGATCCCTAGACCGGGCGTTGAGTGTGTTTATTGAGTGAAAACACCTAAAGCTCCACGAGGCTCCGGCAGGGGGTGGTGGCAACCCCTGTTCTACTCTTTCGCCCCAACTTTCTCTCACTCTTTCTTCCTGTTTCTTGAGTAACGCTGCGATGGACTGGCGTCCTTTCCAGCTGGAGGGAACACATACGCCATAGAAACCAGGAAACCGGGCCCATGAGCCTGGCTAGGCTTAAAAAGGGCGCATAAATAAATAAATTACTCCAATTAATGTCCAAGCAAATGCAAGTCCTAGAGACAAATTTCTAACTCTTTAGTATCTTCATGTTAACTTCCTATATTCTTCTTCGATATTCCTTTTATCTTTTCTTCCATTCTTCTTACTTTCAGTTTTGATTTTGAAAACCGAATGTTACTATTTAATCAGGTGAAATGAGGTCAAGTCAGATGACCGGATGTGGTTAGTAACTGGAACTTGTTCTCTGATAATTGCTTAATCTATGAGTGAAGCTAAGCACTTCTAATTCAACATATTGTATTATACACCAGGAGCTACTGAAGCATCAGCAGTAATAGCAGCAGCAGTATTAGTAGTGATAGTAGTAGTAGCAGTACTACTAGTAGTAGAATGAGGAAGAGAACAAGGAGGTAGATGAAGGGAGGGAAGATGAGGAGGTGGTAGAAGAGGAGTGGAGAAGGATCAGTAACAGTAGCATAATCAGCAATAGTATCAGTGATTGTAGCAACAACAGCAACAACAGCAGTAGCAGCAGCGGTAGTAGTAGTAGTAGTAGTAGTAGTAGTAGTAGTAGTAGTAGTAGTAGTAGTAGTAGTGCTGTGTGATGGTGGTGATGAGATCAGCAGTAGCAGCTGGTACTTATAGAGTGCAGACATTGACTTCTCTTAGAGGCTTGGGTCCTTTGTCCATCATTTAGATCAGTGGTCTTCAACTGGGGTACATATGGCCCTTAGGGTTCCATGTGGTCCTTAAGGGGTACATATAAGATTTTGTTGCTAAAATTAATACGCAACACTAGCGTTGTAATTTTGTAGATGCGGAAGTGGTTGTTGTTATCGAGTATTTCCTAAATCATGATAGCAACTGAAAAATAAATCGGTGGATAAAGGCTAATTTGTTTAACTGTGAGTAACAAGTATCAAAACAGATTATCCAATCCTAAGCAAAAACGAATACGCTGAACAAGCTCTGTTATAGGCCGAATTCGCACATAAATTTTACATCTTTGGATATAATGACTAACAAGAATTGTTAACGAGATTTGATGTTCCAGGATATAAATTAAATAAACGCATTCTCAGAATTGCGGACAGTGAATTTCCGTAAAAGCTTGGGTCCTTTGATCAATATTTGGATCAGAGGTTCTCAACCGAGGTCAATATGACACTTAGGGGTCTATGTAAGACTTTGTTGTTAAAATTTATGTGAAATATTTTAATCTGTTTATTAAAATTCCAAATAATATTTACTTATAAAAATACAGTTGGATGCTTCTTTATATACATCGAATGGCTATGGAGGTCCAGTAGAGTAAAATAGGATTCAAAGGGGTCTAGATAATTGTTAGTTATTTCCAAGTTTTGAATTTGTGGCTCTTAGCTGTGCAAAACCCGCATTTTGCTTATTTTCTATATGGTCAGAATTTCATCATACGCACGACGAACGCACTCCTGTATATACGCGCACGCGCATACACATATTTGCACGTAATGATGAAAACGATTATGATGACGGGGACAGTTTCAAATTTTGGTACACGGCCAGTAATTTTAAGGAAGCGGATAAGTGAATTACATTGACCCCAGTGCCTAAGTGTTACTTATTTTATCAATTCCGAAAAGATGGAAATCAAATTAACTTCGAAGGAATTTGAACTCAGAATGTTGGAAGAATTGCCAATAAGCATTTTGTTCGACGCGCTAAAGATTCTCCAAGCTCGCCACTTTGAAATATTCTTTTTAATTTTGGCTCGCAGCTAAAAATTTCAGAGGGTAGGGTGTTGGTTAGTCTATACATCAAATATAAAAGATATTTCTAAAATGATGCCATATAGGCGTAGGAGTGGCTGTGTGGTAAGTAGCTTGCTTACCAACCACATGGTCCCGGGTTCAGTCCCACTGCGTGGCATCTTGGGCAAGTGTCTTCTACTATAGCCTCGGGCCGACCAAAGCCTTGTGAGTGGATTTGGTAGACGGAAACTGAAAGAAGCCTGTCGTATATATGTATATATATATATGTGTGTGTGTGTATGCGTTTGTATGTCTGTGTTTGTCCCCCAACATCGCTTGACAACCGATGCTGGTGTGTTTATGTCCACGTAACTTAGCGGTTTACCGGTATATTTTGAAAAATTAGACATAGGAACACGAACCATGCTGCTTATTTGACTCGTGCTTCATATGTTGTCTGGTCATTTCTGCTGACGATAGTCCGACCTTGTAAGATATATAATCTTTATCTTACTAAAATTGACTTGAAACCATGGTACAGAATATAGATTGGTAAAAGTTTTTATTTTTCATTTCCTTTCGAAATTATCCCTAATTCTTGTGATATATAGTCTTTTGCTGCTATTTCTAGCGAGTAGATGTCCTATTATAGGCATCTCTGCATTTTAAATGAATAATACATAGTCTATTGACTGTCTTTTTACTCTCGCTAGACCACTGGTGGTAAATAAAATTTCTAAAATTTTTTTGCTACCCTATAATTTATTAATTATTAAATATATATATATATATATATATATATATATATATATATATATATATATATATATATATATATATATATATATATATGAAGGAATGCTGAAAAGCTACTGGTTTCAAGGGTATCACGAAAGGCCTGGTTGGAGGCTCAACCTTCCGAGATCGTTTATCGGGTTGGAAGCTCAACTTCCGAGTTCGTTTAAAGATCAACTGAATTACCACTGCAATAAGTGTGTGAATCTGAGAGGAGAATATATTGAATAAAATCATAATTAACTGATCCTCCTGTATTTTCTTTTACCCAAAGTCAGGAACTTTACAGCACTACCTCGTGTGTGAGTGTGTGTGTGTGTGTGTGTGTGTGTGTGTGTGTGTGTGTGTGTGTGAGTGTATGAGTTTGCATGCATACATACATACAAACATACATAAAAAACACACACACACATATATATATATATACACACAAATACACACACACATATACATATATAGTTATATATGCACTGCATAGATTATTAGGTGATTATGCCAATAGCAGAGCCTGCCTATTGATTGAAGATCTGCATATTTTGAGTGCTACTGTTATTTCGCAAATTTTGTGTTCATGCAGACAACACCAAGAATAATAGAACAATTCTGCTGCTGCATTTATTGATATTTAATCAGGACATGAATAACCTTTAATTGGTCATCACGTTGCCATCACGTCTAGGACAAGAGACCTCTATTGTTGAGTATGGCCTCAAAGCTGATCAGAAAACGTGTTACAAGGTCATGAACTGTATCGGCCTTCACGTAGACTATAGCAAAGGTTTGTCTATGAAAGAGTAGCTCTACAGTGAGCTATGGGATATTGAAGTAGAACAGTCGGTTTTTTTGTTGCTGTTGATATAATTTAGACAAAAGGATACAGGCAACGGTCACGACCTTCACAAGATCTTCGAGATTTTAAGAGATAAAGGACGTGGGTTCCTGCCGTTTATTATTGCGGTTCCTAGATGCTATTCAGCCTTTAGTTAGTGATAGTAGATGAGCAATTTTGTGTGTGTGTGTGTGTGTGTACACACACACACACGCACGCACGAACACGCACACATACACACACACATATTCTTTTATTTTCTTATTGTTTTGTTTCAGTCATTTGACTGCGGCCATGCTGGAGCACGGCTTTGAAGGGTTTTAATCCAACAAATCGACCCCAGGACTTATTTCTCAAGCCTAGTTAGTACTTACTCTAACGGTCTCTTTTCCCGAACCGCTATGTTACGAGGAGGGAAACACAACAACACCGGTTGACAAACAGTGATGGGGGAACAAACAGACACAGACACACACACATAGATATATACATATACGCATATATTCGACAGGATTCTTTCAGTTTCTGTCTACCAAATCCACTCACAACGCACGGGTCAGCCAGAGCCAATAGTCGAAGACACTTGCCCAAGATGCTACATAATGGGACTGAACCCGAAATCTTGTGGTTGGGAATCACACAGCCACGACTGCACCTGTGTACGTATGTAACCATTAATTCTGGGGCCATTGCCCTGTTGTATCTGATGTCAGACAGCCCTTCGATTGAGAGTCAATTTTGTCTCTGTATTCTCTAGTGACAAAGTGTAGATATGTCACAAGAAAGAGTGCAATAGAAAGCAACGAAGCAACGTTTCAAGATAACGAAGTTTAGGGTTGGTGATTGACTTAACAGGAACACTAAATTTGATTAACATTAGGTACCCGCATATGAGCATAGCTACACACTCGAATAAGAAGCGGGAGATAGATGAAGAGAGTTGGAGGAGGAGAGATGGAGGAATAGAGAGTGAAGAGGATAGGAAAATTACGTCGATATAGATACACTAGCTACAGCATATTTATTTCGTCCAGTGTAGTATTAAAACTAACGGATATAATAAACATTCTAACGCAAGTCCTGATCATCTCTGTTTCCAGCTACTACTTTATTTTACAAGCAACTTTTCAACGGCATTTCTATTCTTCTTGTTCTTGTTCTTTTACCATTTTCCCTTCTTTTTTTTTTAGCCTCCGTTTTCATTCTTTCTTCATTCCTTTCTCTTTTCTTTCTTCTCCCATCAAATACCATCACTTTCAATAAGCTGACATTTAATTTCGCCTGAAGCATTGTCTATTCCTGGCTGTTATTGTCGCTTCAGATAGGACGATGATAGAATAACGTCTTTCTCCTTGCTTCAAATGTCAGCAACATTGTCTCGCTGAAACGTGAGGCTTGTTTTCATAAAAAGCCCATTGTCTTGCTATCGAGGAAACCGACAATACTCGTTTGACCTGTAACCACACAGTTGTTCGCTTATTATTGTCTTTCAAAGAACAAAACTCTTTCTCTGTCGTTACTGCTTCTGAAAGCTTTAACACCGATACCAGTGTAATGGCAATAATTGAAAGGAAAATAAAGTTTCGGCCTCATAGGGCTTTTATTTTTTAACTGCAAAAGCCGAACCCGATTCGACGACAAATTATCAAAGTCGTGCAACAGCAAAACATCACAACACCTACTTATACATGTAGCTGCATTTACTTACGGCCATACATGCATGTATGCCTTTATGTATATACATTAGTATGCGTAGGTATGAGTTTTTTTTAGGATTGTGCATCTATAACAGGTGATTCTATTACGTGTTTTGTGCGTGCGTACGTGTGTATGTATGTGTTTGTGTGTGTGTGTGTGCGTATGTGTGCGCGCGATTCTGTGTATGAAATTAAACATACATACGGTAAAATCAGTATATCTATCTATCTCTCTATCTCTCTATCTATCTATCTATCTATCTATCTATCTATCTATATATATATATATATATATATATATATATATATATATATAATGTACACATTTGTACATATATAGGTTTTTTTTTCTGAATTGCCTTTCCCTGTATATCAAATCTAACTCGAATACAAATGTATATATGCATGCATGCATGTATGTGTGTGTGTGTGTGTGTATGTATGTATGTATGTATGTATGTATAAAAATACATTGGTTTATGTCGGTCAAATGAAAGAGGAATGTTCAATATTACTATTTGTAGAAAGACGGCGAGCTGGCAGAATCGTTAGCACGTCAGGCAAAGTGCTTAGAGACATTTTGTTCTTCACGTTCTGAGTTCAAATTCTGGCGAGATCGACTTTGACTTTCTTTCTTTCAGGGTCGATAAAACAAATACCAGTTGAGCACTGGAGACGATGTAATCGACTTTCACTCCCCACCGAAATTTCTGGCATTGTGGCAAGTTTTGAAACCAATATTACTGACCGTAGTAAGTATAGCTATTTGTATTGAAAGTAAAATTGAGAGTTTGTCTCGCGACTCGATTGTCAAGCAGCTGAAGCTCGCTTCTGAGCAGCGTGAAACACGCGTCGCGAGACACTCTCGTTTTTAGCCCCAAACACACACACACACACACACACACACATGACAGTGCATTGCTCCGAACAATGTCCGTGAGACGGTAAATGTCTTTCAAGAGCACTGCATTTGTAAGGTACAAACGAATAATTGTATTGACTGTAAACAATTGCAGGATACGATATTATTAACATATACACTGACTCAAGAGTTCACTGGGTTATTTATTGACAAGTTCGTCATATGTGCGTTTGGATTATGAAACATCTTAAACCGAACTCATTCTATAACATAATATCTTGCGATATGCAGTGTTCTAAAAACATGGTTTGTATCACGTAAACTTGTTTCAAGCTACATTCTATAGGAAGATACAAATTACTAAATTGAGCAGGGATATCTAAATTTGGATCTTTTATTTACATTAAGCGTTTTCTCCTCGCCCCCAGCGATTAATTTCTTCGGTTTCCCCAGAGCAGTCGGACTATTTGTCGCCATTTTTGACCTTTCCTCGAGTTTCCACTTGGAAAGTTTTTATGAGAATTATTTCCCTTTCAGTGCTTGGTTAACTTATACACCCGTAATTTATGCTCTATTTTCTAAAATTAGATGCTTTGAAATGAAAACTCCTTCCCTCTCCACTATTTCTTTTTAATTTCATATTTATATACACTTATATCCACTTCTCCTTTTTAAACTTTACTTTTACCTAATCTCTTCTTATTCGTATATTCGAAATAGGCAACGATTTCTTATTTGCACATGCTAAAAATCTTGTACTCATAAACACAATGTTTATACACGCTCGTACTCACATATGAAATGCTTCAAATATTTACACACACACACATTGTTGAGCAACCACCAGGGGTGCATGTTTTAAAATAACTCTGAAAAAATAAAATATATATACGAGGTTGGTGTTGAAAAGTTTCTGGCTTTGGATAAAAGGAAATACAAGAGGATCAGTTAATTATAATTTTATTCAACGTATTCCCCTCTCAGAGTCA
>NC_142940.1:40173199-40178199 GCF_046866305.1 Octopus bimaculoides
CAAAGTGTTGAGTTGTGTAGCTATTGGTGCATGACATTCACCAAATCTTTTGCTCCAGTAGCCTTGAACTCCATCTAGTCCTGGGGCCTTTCAGTTGCTCATTTTTCTGCTGATTTCCTTCACTTCCCTAACTGAAATGACTAGTTATGCCTGTTTTTGACAGACTACTGTTTGCTTCAGTTCTTGCAACCATTCATCATACT
This sequence comes from Octopus bimaculoides, assembly GCF_046866305.1. Classification (NCBI taxonomy): domain Eukaryota; kingdom Metazoa; phylum Mollusca; class Cephalopoda; order Octopoda; family Octopodidae; genus Octopus; species Octopus bimaculoides. The sequence goes on from NC_142940.1 coordinate 40,173,403, forward strand.
TCTTGTGCTCCTTGCCTGTGCTCCAGATGTCACTCCAAAACCTTTGACTTTCATTGTTATCTGGTATCAACTTTTCATCAGTTCACTCTCCATATATTTCTTTATAGAATCTCTTCTGATCTACTCTCAATAACCTATTTTGCTGGTAACCTTTCTTTCTTTGGTCGTATCTTACCATCTTTGTTTTTTTTGCAACGAGGTGCTGTTTCAGTTCGTCCATTACCACTTTCAGGCCCTTTCTTTCAATATTATACTTCCTTTTCAGTGCCCTGTATTTTTGTTCTCTTTTAAGCTCTCCTTTCTCATTTCGGTCTAACACAGAAATGTCCTTCGAGAGCATATCTAACTCCGCCTGTATTCTTCTTTTCCACCATGGATATTTTCTTTTGTCACTCCCATTACATTTCTTTTTCTTGACATCAACACCCACGTTTTCTGCTACAACAATACTTGCTGCCTTGATCAAATTATTTGTTTCTGTGATGTTGTAAGTTCTGATGTTTTTCAGAATTTCATTCACATTTTTGGTTTCTTGGTTCATTTTCCACCGATCAACCTTTTTAAGGTTGCAAATAATGTCGCTATCGTTCTCCTTTATTTTGTCGTAGATTGCCTTTTGTTCATCTGTCATGTCACTATTAGTTTTATTGTCTTCTTTCAGATCATCTCACATCGAGTAAGCTACCTATTATTATTATTATTATTATGTTTTTTTTTCTTCTTTCTTCAAATTTTTTCCCATTTCTCGCCGAGTGTTTTCCGTACACCTAGGGCAGAGAAACGTTGTATGCATTCCCAATTTACACACGCAAATTCATAAGCAGTGAGATAGTATAATTGTTAGTGCTGCAGACAAAACTTCTTAGTGGCATTACTTCCAGCTTCTTACGTCTTAGGTTCGGATTTGCAATCCCGCTGAGATTCACTTTGCCTTTCATCTTTTCGGGGTCGATAAATTAAGTACCAGTTGCGTACTGGGGTCGATGTAATCGGTTGGTTCACTCCTCCAAAATTTCGGACCTTTTACCTAGAATAGAAAAGAACATAAGTCAATTACTGGAGTCGATGTACTCGGCTATCCCTATCCCGACAATTTTCAGGCCTTATGCCTATAATAGAAAGTATCATTATTAAAAATTGTTCGACTAAATATTCTTTTCTCTTTTTTACTGTTCTTTTTTCTTCCTTTTTCCATTTCCAAAATTGAAGTCTGATGAAGTAATTCTGTCAAAGTCGAAACCCATCACTGATCCTTGTTGGAGCCACTCTAGTATCAGGAGGACTGAGTCACAAGCTATGCATAATTGCTTCTATATCTGCTCAACTTGATCTCACTTGCAACCATTCTTTACCTTGTAGAATCGATCACCTATAAAGACATTGGAGTCTAAGTTTGAAGTTTTTGAGCTACTAAGTGTATTCTATACTGAGAATCTCTGGATCTCATCTGTGAACTATATTTTATGTATTATGCATACTTTTATCTCACCTTCCTCCCCACTTTCCTTTTTTTAATCCAAGACGCCATTTTTTATGCAACCATCTCCCATCACATACTACTAACTGTCCTTGTAATGCTCTCTTCGTCGGACGTCTTTGCAGCAAACAAAGGGAATTATTCTTTTCCATTCTAGGCACAAAGCACGAAATTTCGGGAGAGGGGGCGGGGCAGTCGATTAGATCGACCCTGGTACGCAACTGGTACTTAATTTATAGACCCCGAAAGGATGGAAGGCAAAGTCGACCTCGGCGGAATTTGAACTCAGAGCGTAAAGACAGACGAAATACTGCTAAGCATTTCGTCCGGCGTGCTAACGTTTCTGCCTGCTCGCCACCTTAACCAAATGGAATTATTGTCGCCGTTATGATGATGATGATGATGAGGAGGAGGAGGAGGGGGATGATCATGATCATCATTATAACTATTACATACTATATTAGACATCGATTTCAAATTTTTGCACAAGGCCAGCAATTTAGAGGGAGGGAGTATGTCGATTACATCGATCCCAGTGTTCAACTGGTAATTATTTTATCGGTCCTGAAACGATGAAAATTGAAGATGACCTCAGCGAAAGGTGAAGATGAACTCAGAGCGTTAAGACGGACGAAACGCCGTTAAGCATTATGCCCGGCGTGATAACGATTCTGCCAGCTCACCGCTTAGTTATTAAGGATTCTGTCTTAAGTTTTAGTGACAACAAGCATCGCAAGAATTTTTCTTAGGATTGTTGACGTATGTAGGATTTAACTTCTCTGCAGATCACCAATACAGGTGTCAGTTCTAGTATCATTCAGTTTCTCAGGTACCTGTTTGTGTGTTGTGCCGAGTAAACTACTTACCGTAGGAATAGCTGTCGTATTCGTCTTCCACAAACACTTATCCTCACATGTTTCACGAATTTTTCCAATTTCCTTGATGTCCACTGTGTTATCATATGGTGCTGTCAATTATATAATTCAGTTTAGTTATTTTGTTCTCTATAATAATATCCGGTTTCTTTGCTTCAAAAGTATGGTCAGTCCCATAAAATACTATAATTTTTATTCTCTATCACAGCCTCTCGTTCGCATTCCATACTAATTTTCAATTATTTTGAAGCCACATATTCAGCTAACCTGAACCTCATCTAAATCGAAATAGTGGACAGGAATATGGCCAGTAACGTTCCAGCTTTCCCCATTCCGTTATATATTTATTTATATTCGGAAAAAAGTAATTCTTGTATCTTTCCATTGTTTAAGATGGTAGAATTTCATTCTGGAGGTGATTGGGCTGCTATTTCTTTATTTGTGTATTGAAAACCAAGAATCATTTTAAATTAGAATGCCAAACAGAGTTTGTTATAATTGATTTCAAATTTTGGCACAAAGCCAGTAATTTTGGGGGAGGAGTAAGTTGATTACACTGACCTTAATATTCAGCTGGAACTTATTTTATCGACCCCGAAAGGAAGAAAGACAAGATCAACCACGGCTGAATTTGAACTCAAAACGTGAAGACGAACGAAATGCTGCCAAACATTTTACCTGGAGTGCGTAATGGTTCTGCCAGTTTGTCACATTTAAACATTTAGAGAGGTAGTGATAATTATGAAAGGAAAAGAATATTCGTTGTTTTTTTCTTGTTTTGTTTTGTTTTGTTTTTTTGATTTGACAAACTTTGTTATTGTGCTGTAAATATTCATTGAACATTTTACATTTAAGTTTTATAATAATACGGATATAACAGAATCTTGAGTAGTCTACAACTAGTTTTAATTGTAATTTTCAACTATAAAGCTCTCTACATTATCCAAGCATACATTTTCAACAATTTCGAAAGATAATCAAATGTGTGGTTCATATATGTGTTCACTGCGTGTGTATATGCGCACTGTGTGTGTATGTGCGCGCGCGCGTATGTGACTCATATATATACATATGTATATGTGTGTGTGTGTATATATATATATATATATATATATATATATATATATATATACCCATTCACTAACATAAATTGGTGTGTTACATGGCTTGTGTGTGTGTGTATATATATATTTAAGTATTTATATGAATGTGCATGTGTGTACGTATGTGTGTATGTATGAATGGATCTGTGAATGTAAATTTGTGCGGTTTGTTAAATCTAGTCACTTCCGCCATTTTAGTGGCATAAACTGAAGACTAGATGAATCGTGTGTTGTAGATTCACACACCATATGCACACACACAAAATAAAAAAAAACACACACACAAACACATGCACACACACACACACAAACACACACATAACTATACAGATATTCACAAGCCATGAATTAACTACTTTATTGTAGATCTGGTTATGATTGTATGTAAGATCTCTGAGATACCTACAGGAAAAACATGTCGAAGAGAGAGATCTCAACTGTTCAGCTTTGTGTTTTGTTTATCTCTTGTATTCTGACTTTGTCTTTGGAATGAAATTGAGAAAAATAAAATCGTTTATAGTTTCAGCTTTTATCAAAAACACTCTTGGTGTTCGCATCCGGCGTGAGGGATAGCAATACATCTGAAGAAAAACATCCGGGACCCAATTTTATCATGTTCTTTAGTAGAAACTACAACACAAAGCAAGTGTTTCTGCGAGCTGTTCACTGTCTTAAAGTGTTTTTAGATAAACGATTGGCAGGGGCTGTAAGAAACCGATTCTTTAGATGCAGAAGTTTGGCACTGGAAATATCACACTGCGATGCTTTACCGTTGTTCCTCCTTCACTTAACATTAGGGATTTCTTTCTTATTATTATACTTTCATTTTGAAATCAGATTTTCCTTTCCTTTCTTTCTTTTCCTTTTCTTTCTTTTTTCGTCTTTCTTTTTATGATTTCCCCTGATCTTTATTCCCTTATGTCTCCACATCTCTTTTTTACTCCTTCCCTATTTCGTTTCTTTCTATAATTCTCTATCAGTTCCGTCTATCTCTCTTCCATTTTTCTTCATCTCTTTCTTACATCGTTGTATCCTTATATGTTCTCCTCTTTTTTTAGACACTTTTTCTCTTTCTTTTTATATTCTTAGATTCATTTTCTTTCTTTTTATTTATTTTGTTCATTCTTTCTTTATTGATTTCTTCTTTCCACTGTTTTATCTTTCCCTCTTTCTTTTTTCCTCCATTTATCTTACTACCTTTTGTTTCTCGCTTTCTTCAGCTTTACTTCTTCTTCAACCTTTTTCTTTTCTTTCTTTCTTCCTTCCTCTTCTTATTATATCATATCTCTATATTTTTCTTTCTTTCCTTCCTACCTCTTGTTTTCTTTCTTTCTTTCGTTTT
>NC_142940.1:40183199-40185699 GCF_046866305.1 Octopus bimaculoides
GACACTTACCAGGGCTATTCGAATGTTTAGATAATGTGACTTGCCCAGGCGCGACTCTAAATCATAGACAATGAGGCTTGACCAGAACGGATCGAACGTATAGATAATTCATTCTACTATAGGCACAAGCCCTGAAATTAGGGGGAGGAGATGGTCGATTACATCGACTCCTGTACTCAACTGGAACTTATTTTATCGACCCCGAAAGGATGAAAGGCAAACTCGACCTCGGCAGAATTTCAACTCAGAACGAAGCGGCAGAAGAAACACCGCTAAGCATTTCGTCCGGCACGCTATCGATTCTGCCAGCCCACTGCTTTTCGAACCTATAAATAATGCCACCCACTTAGGACGACTCGAAACTATAGAAAATGACTCATGTCTGAGACCGATTCAAACTTAAATATAGTGGTACTTGCTAAGGGACAATGATGATTCTTACGCAGAGGTGACCCAAAACTATAGATGAGACTTTTATAAAGGCGAATCGGAAGGATAAATATTGAGACTTGCCCATGATGCCACACATTAGAATCAAATCTGCGACGTGGTGGTTGCGAAGCAAATGTTCCATCTAAGCTTATGTGTATTCCTTACTATATTTACTACTTATAGACTAAAAGGGCAGCAAGGATCTCGGATTCGATTTCAACTTCATTCTTAGGTGTCATATTCGAGAAAATAATTAGAAATCTCGGTGTGGATCGATTTATTATTGTCGTCCATTAATTGGTAAAAGAGAACTGCATTTTAGTTCTTGCTCAGTTTTGTCTATCACATTTGTAATTTTCCCGCCATTTACCTGTGTGAGACATTTCGGCGCAGCCATTTTGGCCCCTCCAACTGAGTGCTACTGATTCGATGCTGACTTATTTAACACCCGCTGTTTCAACATGTTTCTTGTTCTGCTTTCGCTCTCTATACCCCACCCTCTCTCTCTCTCTCTCTCTCTCTCTCTCTCTCTCTCTCTCTCTCTCTCTCTCTCACTCATTCTCTCTCTTTTAACATGTGTGAGCATAGCTCTATGTATATGAGTAGAAGGAATGTATTAAAGTCAATCGTTCAATCAATGAATTGTAATCTCTCTCTCTCTCTCTCTCTCTCTCTCTCTCTCTCTCTCTCTCTCCTCTCCCTCCCCTCTCTCTCCCCCTCTCCCTCTCCCTCTCTCTCTCCCTCTCTCTCCCTCTCTCTCTCATTCACTCACTCTATCGCATTCATAGCGGCTCAAGTTACTAACCGCAAGCTACAAAAACGTGTTTTGCAACTAATCGAACTTCGCTATTGGGAAAGGCTACAACCCTCGCCAATAAATTGTTATTGTTCCTGAACATTGTTTTTCTTTACCTACCACAGACTGTTCGTAGTTTACAAACTTCCTACACTTAAATCCTTGGATCTTATAATTGTAACTCGATAACACATACATACATATATTCTGTCTCTTACTCACTTTCTCTATTTGTATGAGTATATTTCTGCGCGCGCGTACGTGTGTTTGATTCCAGTTCTAAACTGCACTACTGCTAGAACAGGTGTAATCTCTATTCGACCGTATCGAGTAGTTAATTCCTAAACAGCCGCGGCCATCTGTTTCATGCCGCATTTTCCTGGTTCCCTTGGGACATCATTCTTACGTACTCCTCTGTTTTAAAGCATGTTCGCATCTTGATATGCAGTCGATGGAGCCGGAATACATTATGTTGTTGTCAGTATAGATTATGTTGTTGTTGCTCGTGTTGTTGTTGTTGTGTGTTGCATTTTGTTGTTGTTGTTTGTCTTCAGCTCAGCCTGAAATCGCCACACCAATGACCAAAGACACGCCAGCGGTGACCATGTTACCGTTTAAGACATTGAAGGCATCGAGTTGACAGAACCGTTTGTAAACGAGACAAAATTTTCAATAGCATTTTATTCGTCCTAAAGTCTAAGCTCAAGTTCCGCCAAGGTCGACTTTCATTCTTTCGAGGTCGAGAAAATTCGTACCAGTTGAGCACTGGGGTCGCCCCTCTCTCAAATTTTCAGCTCTTGTGCCTATTGTGCAGAAGGTAAGTTACACATAGTGTATATATGACTACCTTACCTAATATCCATTCCCTCTGTTCTTTACAAGGCGTTAGATTGGGATAAGAGGAAGATTTTGCAGCTATTTCTACCAGATAGAGTAACCAACATTTTTTAAAAGTATAACCCACCTTGTCTGGTTTTAAACTTCCCCCCACTTCACTGCTTCGATTGAGCAAAATTTGATGTCATAAAAAATTACCACCGTCATGTTGTTTTCAATTAAAAGATGACTTGCATACATGATGCTTCGTCAATATAAATTCGAATGTCAAAACAACATTATAACTATTGATATTAACAGATGATTCTTATATAGAAAAGTAATTTAAAGTAATTTTTTGATACTTAGGGCAGTTAGAAATGTTATCCTTTATCCTTTCATCCTTCACTTATTTTAGTCACCAGTGTGCGGCCATACAGGGGCACTACCATGAAG
>NC_142940.1:40198199-40215699 GCF_046866305.1 Octopus bimaculoides
TCTTTGCATTCTGAGTTCAAATCCTGCCGAGGTGGTCCGCTTCGCCTTTCACCCGTCTGGAGTCGAGTATTAATGTACCAGAATTAGTACTGGCACATTAATGGTATTAGTGTACCAATGTAAATCAGAGGACTGGCGGAATCATCGGAGCGGAAATTGTTGTGCTGTAATGTCATAGTGTTTGTTCCGGCTCTTTGCGTTTGGGGTTCAAATTCCATCATAGACTACTTGGATGGAGACTTAATCCAGTTTAACTCCACTACCAACTGCATTTAGTGGAGGTTACACACAGAGTTATACGCTTTCAGTTCAGGTCTTCTGTTTGAGACACCTTAGCCCTCTGCTCGTACTTGTTTCATAGGGCTGTAAAGGGTCTATAAACATTCCTTCGTCCCTTGACACACTCACACACACGTATGTTTTGTGTGTGTATGTGTGTGTGCGTATGAATATGTTTAATTATCACGAATAATGTCGTAATAATCCATGGGAAGAAAAGGCCGAATTTACGATGGACATGCCTTTCTGAAGATCATTTGCTGTGCAGTATAGCTTTTGTTCTATGAATCCCCAATATCAACCAGCGTATCTCCATCGCTGTCCTCCAGGGTAACGTATTTTCTATTTTGTCTGCTGGTGCCATGAGAAGTGTCTCTATATTGTGAGAGACAAGATTCTCCGTTTATCTGAGATCACCTATGTATAATATGAAAGAGTGTATGTATTACGGCATTGAACCAGCTCTTATATTTGAAGTTTTACTGTTTATTCATTAAAAGCAAAAGAAATCTAACTTGTAATCTAACTTTGCAATCTTGATTTTCATTTATTTCCTGTCATTTGTACTTTCGGGTCAGTTCAGTGTCAACCGTTATTGATATACACAATAGGAAGAAAGTTGACCATTTTACTGGCCTACAGCTTGATGACTCAATCAACACATATTGTCTTAAATATGATTAACTGCGGCATTATTAAATATCACATGTTAAGGCATACGAAATCTTAACTGGAAAGGACCGAAAACTTCATGAGAAATCGTTGACTTATCAATTCAGTGAAGCCGTGGATATAAATAATTACCAGAGTAACAAGGCCAGAGCAATAAAGTTTTGAACTGAACGCCAACTGTTGAAAGCAGTGAATTCAACATTGATACTAACAAGCGGCGTTTTTATTGCATTATCTGTAATAAAACAAAACAATGTAAACAATGAATAAGGTGAGTGGAAGTGAGTGTGAATTCTTTTCTCACTTTATTTGAATTGATTGTGGAAATATATATCCAGTTGCTTGCGTTTACAGCTCTCGTGACTTGAGAGATTTGTTGAAAGCAAGGGAAGGGCGGATAATATCGTCTTTAACTCTTTATATATATATATATATGTATATATATGTGTGTGTGTGTGTGTGTCTATATAAATGTATATATATGTATATATATATATATATATATATATATATATATATATATATATATATATATATATGTGTGTATATATACGTATATATATATATATGTATATATATATATATATATATATATATATATATATATATATATATATATATATATATATATATATATATATATATATATATATATATATGTGTGTGTGTGTGTGTGTGTGTGTATATATATTCTGTTTTTGCTTTAGATACATGATTTATTTATATTTTCGCCATAGTTTATAGTATATTTATTTCTAACAAGCTGTAGGCGTGCTTACTCAAAGCTCACATGGAAGCTTTCTTTCCGTCTTTGCACCCGTAAATCCATTTATTTTCCACTCCACCAAGCCCCTGAGTATATTGAGTACAGATTTACTAAACCTTGATAACATGCCCAAAATCTTGGAGTTTTCAAGAGCAGACCATCCCCCATACTGTTTCTCTAAAATTCAATATCTTCACTCTATCGTTATATTACTGACACATATCATCTCAGATGAACAGCGATGTTAAAATCAACCCCTTTCCCACCCAAGGACATTGAAGTCACAATTTAGAAGGGCAAATATAAACTCCTGAGTATTTGATCAGAAACTCTACTGTTTATATTAGAATTAACTTCACTGCCATTCACAAAGCACAGAGATAGTAAAACTGTCTGTCTTCAAACTTTTATCATCAACTTTTATTTTCCTGTAAACAATTAACTGGAAGAAAAAGAAGGATTGCTAAGTATAAACAGAAATGGAGAAGGTTGTAGAAAGATGGAGTTACGAGAATTTGTGTCCGTGTCTACGTGCATGTATGTGCGCCTATGTACCTGTATGTATGTATGTAAGTATGTTTATGTGTGTGTATACGCACACACACACACACACACACACACACATATATATATATATATATATAATTCATTTAAAATACAGAGATGCCTATAATAGGACATCTGACCCGCTAGAAAGAGCAGCAAAACACTCTATACCACAAAAATAGGGATAATTTCGAAAGAGAATGAAAAATAAAAACTTTTACCACATACATACATTCACATACACATACACAATCCGTTAGGATTTCAGATTATAAGTAAAGGGACATAACCCAATATCTCGATGCATTGAACTCGGCAACGCAATCGTTCTTCCACTGTAGATTTTGACACAACTTAGTGTAACTTATCTACTTATACAACACTGAGTACCTTTATATTACCCTACGATAATACATGAACTAGAGAATGAGGTTCTACGTGCTCAGTTGCTGTTTTAAAGACAGCAGTGAAATCCCTCTTATATTCCATATCTTGCGGTTTAAAAACAAAGACGAGCATTGTTGTGCAAGTTGCGCAAGGTACGATGCATTAAATACAATGAATGCTCATAGTTAGAAAGATTTTGATCTTAAGTCTGCCATATCACAGTTAAAATGTGTTTAAACATCAGCAACACAAATAACAATAACCGCAAAAACAACAACAGCAGTAACAACACTAAACCCTATTTGTTTAATATTCTTTTCTATTACAAAACACGTTAAAACTGAAGAAATACAGATAAGGCCACCGCCACGAAATTTCAAGCTCACCAAGTTACAGTATTCCATACATTTGTATTGCATAATATTATTTTCAACAACAAAACTAGCCGTAACACCAATAATGAAAAAGAAAAACAACGACAACCATAACAAGAACTGAGTTAACGATGACGAAAGTATAAAACAGTGACAACAACAAGAGTAGTGGCAGTCGCTGAAGCAACAGCAGTTGCAACAACATAAGCAGTTGATACATCAACTCCCTCGCTCTTTTCACAATAACAACTAGCAACAATAACAAGAGCAACAACAAAAAACAATAGCGCCAAATGCCAAACACAACACCAAATGATCATACGAACAGTCAAGTCAAGACTATCAAACTTTGTTGCAACTCTCCTGTTTTCGTTGGGAAAAAAAATTCCAGAAAGAATATTTCAAAAGCAAACATTCCTCAACCAATAACAAAGCTGGTGCCTGGTCTTCATCGCTTCCGCTGAAGAATTCACGACATTGACAAACACAGAGCGAAAAATAGTGAAAAGAGAGAAGAATCAAAGACCATTTTTATTCAACTTTCTTTTAGCTTTCGAAGGAATTCTTTAAGGAAAGTCTTTAAGAATCGTCCAAAACAATATTTGTCTGCTTCCTTCATCATAACTTCTAAATTTAATGTCTGCTACACAATCTCATTCTTCAGACATTTCTCGGTCCACTCCTTAAAATGGCCTGACGGGTTTATTTATTTGTTATTGGACCTAGGAATGGTAATTTTAGTAATCATAGCCATTATTCTTTCATTCCATCTGTTTTTCCGTTGATTCTATCATTCAATCACTTAGGCAATCATGTGTTTAGTTCCCTGACGGTTAACATGCACTCATATATACTACAAGGGGTAGTATATAACACAAACACACCGAATATATATATATATATATATGTATGTGTGTGTGTGTATTATAAATATATATATATATATATATATGTAGATATATATATTATATATATGTAGATATATATATATATATATATATATATATATATATATATATATATATATATATATATATATATATATATATATTTATATATGTATATGTATATATCTCATATATTTCTTGCTTCAGTCTTTAGAATTTGGCCAGGCTGGGGCATCACCTTGAAGAATTTTAGCCAAACGAAATTAGCCCGGTACTTATTATTTTGTAATAAAGCCTTATATTCTAGATAGTGTCAAACGTGGAAACATTCAATTTGCCCCACGATAACTTTGAAATTATAAAAACTAATTAGACACGATGTTATACAATACAGAATATAAACGTGGGCGTAAACAAACTGTCACTGGTTGTTAAGCGGTGGTGTGGGACACACACATGCATAAAATGTCACACACACTTACACACACACATATATATATATACATTATATATATACATGTATGTATGTATATATATATATATATATATATATATATATATATATATATATATATATATATATATATATATATATATATATATATATACATATATATACATATATGTATACACCACATCCACTCACAAGGTTTTGGTTTGCCCGATGTTATAGTATAAGTCACTTGCTCAAGGTGTCGTGAAGTGTGTAAAGGTATATATATATATATATATATATATATATATAATATACATATACATATACACACACACATATATATATATATATATATATATATATATATATATATATATATATATATATATATATACATACATATATATATATATATATATATATATATATATATATATATATATATACATACATACATACATACATACATACATACATACATATATATATACATATATGCACTTTTATGAATATGTGTTGCAAGATTCTCGATGTGAAACCGTGCGTTGAAACAAATATTGTTATATTTCAGGATGGTCATTTGTTTTTTGCGACATAAACACACGCACTATATATTCGTTCTCCACTCGTTTATTACTGTTCTTATTCTTTCTTATGTCCATTCTCATGAAATCTCTCGTCACACATATGTAACCTCTTCAACGACCCTTTCCGTTCACGTGTATTCGCCTAATCCGCTTAAGAACAGTAATAAACAACTGAAGAACGAACATATACTGCCTGTGTTTATCTGCCCCCCCCCCAAAAAGAAAATGGCCATCGCGAAATACAACAATGTATATATTTAGATATATACATACATACATATACATACACACACACACACACACACACACACACACACACACACACATATATATATATATATATATATATAAAACATAAGTCTGTACTATATAATTTCTGAGCGTGTCTCATTATTTTTATAATTTGAAAGTTATCGTGGTGCAAAAATGAATGTTTGTGTATGCGATACTATCTACTATAAAATTGTTTTCACATGTTTTTGTCCTTCATCCTTATTCTCTCTCTATAAATGCAAATTCATCAGATTTAAATGTTATGCAGTGGTCGCACTAACATTCCACAGTATTCAACGACGCCATCATTTGATCACCATTTTGGACATTTTGCATCGTCAAATATATCGAAATATTCAATATATTAAAACTTGTTCATGAACTCTTCTAATAAAGTTTTTCAAAAAACATAAATAGATAGATAGGAAAAGAGTATGAACTAATCCAAAAACTACATAGATGGATATATATATATATATATATATATATATATATATATATATATATATATATATATATGTATGTATGTTTGTATGTATGTATGTATATATATATTTATAATAATAAATGCATACACATATATAAACTGTTTATATTAATGACATACAGAAATGAATAAATATATGTCTTTATATATGTATGTGTATTTACTTTAATATACATGTATGTATTGATGGTACACGCGTATGAATGTATTCACGTCAATGCAAGTGCATACATATAAAACTGTATACATGTGTTATTGTATGTATACTTGTAAGCATTGTCCTATATTCCTTACAGATAAAAACAGTTTGTCTCTATGTCAAATATTAAGATTAGCACCTCTCACAAACCCCAGCTTCCTGTTCCAGTGGTTGCTTAGTTTGTTTCCATTCAGGAATTATCTCACGGCTTCTAAACCTTCAACGTATGTTTCATATGGAAGAGTGTACAATATTTACAATGGTTTGTAACCAAAAAACAAATAGACATTTCACCGTCATCTTCTTTTTCTCCTTCTACCCCCTCTCTCTGTCTCTCTCTTTCTTTCACATAAACCTTCCTTTCTTAACACCCACAAGTCAATCGAATATATTCAAAATATTACATTTTGATTTCGTTTCATAATATATATTTCAAAGTATTTTTCTTCAAGAATTGAAAACAGTAAAATGAAGAGAAAATGAACAAAAAGGAAGAAAGAATGGAAGAAAAACAGAAGAGAAAAAAAACAACTTTACACTTACATTATTTACTTTGGATGGTGAGAGAAAAATATATGCCGTAGACGTTAAAGAAGCAAACAAAAATTTGCATTAACGACAACTATAACAAAAACAACATAATAATATTGTTAATGATTGTAAAAGCAAAACAACTTTTACAAATGCTATGCATATATTCGAGTATGCATACATACATACATACATACATACATATATATATATATATATATATATATATATATATATATATATATATATATATATATATATATATATATATATATACATATATACACATTCACACATACTTACATGCATACATGCATGCATGCATACACACATACATACAAACACACACACATACGTATATATATGGGTGTGTGTTTGTGTGTATGTATGTATATGTGTGTATATGCATATGTATATATATATAAATATATATATATATATATATATATATATATATATATACTCATACGTAAAAGTAATATCCATGTGTATGTGTGTGTATATATATGTATGCATGTTTGTGTTAATATATGTAAGTATAAAGTTATGTGTAAAAAAATCTGATGTCTTTGTGTTCGTTCTAGTAATGAATATAAATGTGAAGATAGAAATAATGGCGTGTTTGCGGTCTGACAACAACAACAACAACAACAGCAACAACAACATCAACATCAAAAACAACAACAGCTGCAGCAGTGAAGAAGACAAATAAAGTTTTAAAAACAAACCCCAAAACTATTCAGATTTAAAAAACGAAAAAAGAAAAGCGACTCCACATCTATACAAACTGTAGTTGTATGTTCTTTGAGAAAGAATCATTAAATCTATGAAAAATTGAAGTAAAAGATAAATAAATAAAATAAAAGAAGAATTAAGAAAAATGAAGATCGATAATAAGTGACAGAATTGGAAATGAAAGAGAGGAAGATTTAATGAAGAAATGATAAAAGAAGAACTGAGAATAGGAGTTGTGCTGGTGGTGTAATTGTTCACAGGGGAAAGGGAATGAGGGAGTCTATTGCAAAGTGCCAAATATATGAGAATATCTATGTTTATGTATGAATGTATGTATGTATGCAATTATGTACGAGTGCTTTTACACATGCTTATGTAAATGTATATAAGTATGCTTATATATGTGTGTGTGTGAGTGTATACGCATGTATATATATTTATACCCTTACATTTGGTTCTTTGCAATAAACTGACACCCGAGTTATATATGTATATATATATATATATATATATATATATATATATATATATATATATATATATACGCATGTATATATATATATATATATGTATATATATAGATATATGTATGTATATATGTATATATATTTTTTAAAGTTTTGCTATATGAATGGGTGTATATATATGTTTGTGTGTGTATGGGTGTGTGTGTATACATACACACACACATATATACTTATACACACACACATACATACATACATACATACATATATATATATATATATATATATATATATATATATATATATATATATATATATATGCTAGATGCATATTTGCAAAAGCGTGTCGGTGTGTGTACGTGTACATATGTACATATGTGAGTATGTATGGGGATCGCATAACGGGATGTAAGGAATACCTTGCTACGCTCAAGTACATATGAAATTTGAAGTGGATCTCGTATCGAAGACGTAGCTTGGAGTCCACCACCATGATATGAAGAACATCATGATAACGATGACGTCAGCGGCAACGACTTTGAAGATGGCGACGATAATGCCTGGGATGAATTTATTTAAATAAGCAAAATATAATTCATACAATAGTGTGTAGAAATTGAAGTCACTAAAGGGGTTTTGACGAAAGTGATTCAAACTTGCAAATATAAAGGGCCAACCGTTATACAGGTGAACTATTTGTAATGCAACACTACAGTTTTGTTCTGTGAACAACATCCGTAGTCTTCCTGTACAGGCGCTATTCTTTACACGGTTTCCAACAATAGATAACACTTTAGGGGTAAAACCGCCTTTCAAATGGAACATGTCCATACACAAGATTCATAAAATAGAGATTATTGTTTTGGATATATCTAATAATTGAATTATTTTATCGATGGTGTATATATATATATACATATATATATATATATATATATATATATATATATATATATATATATATATATATATATATATATATATATATATATATGTA
This sequence comes from Octopus bimaculoides, assembly GCF_046866305.1. Lineage (NCBI taxonomy): Eukaryota > Metazoa > Mollusca > Cephalopoda > Octopoda > Octopodidae > Octopus > Octopus bimaculoides. The sequence continues at coordinate 40,206,823 of NC_142940.1, forward strand.
TGTGTGTGTGTGTGTGTGTGTGTGTGTGTGTGTGTGTGTGTGTGTGTGTGTGTATGCATAAATATATGTATATATACACAGACGTATCTATATAAAAGTATACATAGATATATACATTTTAGTATTGACAGAAACACAAAATTACAACTATATTTACGAATACATATATATAAACATGTATACACATACATATATACACATATATATGTAGAAATATATTCATATATATATACATATGTATATGTATATATACACACACACACACACATACATATATACATATATGATATATATATGCATATATATGTATGTATGTATATGTATATATATGTATTGACACTTGAGGTATGATCAACTGTCTTTTTCAAAGTCGTGAGTTTTGTAGACTATGCTATCTTAATGAATAGCCAAGTTAATAATAGGCTTCTATATTGATTTTAGTTTTCATGTCTTAGATCGCTATGTTATTTCCTATTTAATACCTTCAGGCTTATTTCACGACAAAATTTCTTTCTTTGAAAATTATCTGGAGACATTATACACTGAGCATGGGACATATTGCATTTTTAATTGTCTCGTATCATTTTTCTTTTACTAGTTCCTGTTCGAGAGATTCGGCCATGCTCCCGCAACACCATTAGGTTGATTTGATTTATTTCCTTTGTGCTAATTCCATTTTTTCTTTCATTTTAGATTTTCAACACCAACAAGAGGAGGATTTTCTCCGTGTGATTCTATCGATGTTACGTACTAGAATCTGTTGATTTTTGCGTATTACATATATGTGATACCATCATGGTTGCATTGAATTGGCAGACACTATATACAAATGCTTTGTCTTTGAACAATGACTTGCTTGGTATTAGAAACTAGCAGCGTATATATAGTTGTGACCAAAAGTTTGGAACATTATTTTTAAAATTAAAATTGTTATGCTCAAATACAATTCGGTTCAAATACAACTTCGGTTATTTAATATAAAAATTCTAATTTTCAGAGCTGTGTTCCAAACTTTAGCCCAAGTAATGATATATTGCAAATTAAATATAGTTTTGGGCATTTAATATACAAATTTTAATTTCCATACCTATGTTCTACACCTTTGGCCACCACAGTAACAATCCAATACTCCAACGCAGAGTCAATAACGAGACTAACGCTCTCACTGTTCGACCTCAACTGTCTACTGGCTTAATCTATTTATTAGACTCTTCCAGTCCACTGATAGTCATGTACGAGCGTGTCAGTTCACTCTACAATATTGTGTCATGTAATGCTCAGGAATTCTTCACGCCTTTATCTTGAGATAAATCTGGAGATTTCTGTTCAGTACAGGGTCACATGAATTGTAACGCCTCCAGGAATCGCTAAAAAAAAACAGAAACCCCGAATAAATATATAAATAAATGAATAATTGAATAATTAAATTGTAAAAACAACTAAAACAAGGAATCACTGCAGAGCTTATCGAATACGATCTATTCACTAAACATTAGCAAAATGAAACAATCGCGATGATTATTAAATTATAGGTAATTAAGTGTTTGAAGTGTTAAATAATAATAATAATAATAATAATAATAATAATAATAATAATAATAATAATAATAATAATAATAATAATAATAATAATAATGATGATGATGATGATGATGATAAAACATTCTCTAGAACAACACTATGTACAAATCCTATATATGGTACCCTAGGCATAACACCTACATGAACTTCTAACTTGTTGTCTCTTGAGGTCTCTGGGTGAGAACAAAAGTCAAACATGAAATAATGATAATAATAATAATAATAGCAATGATGAGGAAGATGGTGATGATGATGATGATGATGATGATGATTATGATGATGATTTCTTTTATTGGCCACAAGGGCTCAAGACATGGAGGACTATATCGAAGGACGAGTTACAGTAAAAAAAAAAAACGAAACATGTGGGTTTAATATCAATCAAGGCGAGATGCTACCACATTAAAGGGATACTACCATATTAGAGGGGTGCTACCACATTAAACAGTGGGTATATGATAGAAAGTAGATAAATAATAAATAAAAAAATAAATAAATAGAATGAGTGGCTGTGTGGTAAGTAGCTTGCTTACCAACCACATGGTTCCGGGTTCAGTCCCACTGCGTGGCATCTTGGGCAAGTGTCTTCTACTATAGCCTCGGGCCGACCAAAGCCTTGTGAGTGGATTTGGTAGACGGAAACTGAAAGAAGCCCGTCGTATATATATGTATATATATATGTGTGTGTGTGCATGTTTGTGTGTCTGTGTTTGTCCCCCAACATCGTTTGACAACCGATGCTGGTGTGTTTACGTCCCCGTAACCTAGCGGTTCGGCAAAAGAGACCGATAGAATAAGTACTAGCCATCCAAAGAATAAGTCCTGGGGTCGATTTGCTCGACTAAAGGTGGTGCTCCAGCATGGCCGCAGTCAAATGACTGAAACAAGTAAAAGAGTAAAAGAGTAATAGCAGAGCAGTCCACTTAGGGTAACCTGGGGTTAACCTCACACAAAAATCCCGGATTACTCTGCCATCTCTTAGGCACTGAAAAATACCTTCTTCCAGTTCTTTCCTCGTACATAGAAAAGCATATTCAGAGTAGATCCATTCAGTCTCACCAGTCTTGCCACTGTCGACCACCTTTTGATAAACACACTAGAAGGCACCACCTCCCTCTCTACCCTCACCTTCCTTTTCAAGTGCTATTTGAAGAAATTATTTAGGGCTTGACCAGAAAGGAATGTGCCTTTCTTCAAACCATTCAGACGGATCCACCACACAGCCTCTTTTGCCACAGCCATTAAGCAGAGAAAGATCTGCCTTCCTTCTCTGTTAAGGGAAGGTGGTGCATCAATCTTCACTATACACACGGCAGACAGTAGAATTCGTCTTACACGCGACAACAGCTGCTCCATACATTCCCACAACCTCCTAATGGACGGACACTGAATTAGTGCATGCAGGACGGTTTCGTTCCCTAGCAAGCATCTCGGGCAAGTTCGTCTGTTGACTACTTCCATGCCTGAAGAGCTTGTCTCGAACGGGTAATGCACGTTTCTAGCACTGCTATGCCAAAGACTTTAGGTAATTGTTCAAGATCTGCAACCCAAAGGTCCTCTACAGGGTGTCCACAAAGTCTGGGTACCCGGAGTAAATAAAATCATAACTTAAACAATTGTATATAAGAAATAATGATTTCTTAAAGTATGTGTTAATCCCCATGTACCCAGACTTTGTGGACACTCTGTAGAAGAGACTACTCAGACTTTTCTCGTTGGTGCCTAGATTCAATCCTAAGCCATCATCACACATGCCCTCAACTAGCCCCCTAGAGAAATCTTGGGTTGTTTTCCCGCTAACGGTTTTGGACAGCTGGTGCAATGCTGTGAGCGTCTGGCAATATTCTAGATGCCAGACGTTCAACCTTGATCTACGTTTGACCCATGACTGCAGCTCTGTCAATGAGATGAGCCGCGGAAAGATTTGTTGCACGAAAGACGCCAACACCAGTTCTCCCTTAGTTTCGTTTTCGTCGTTGTCAACATCATCGTAGTGATCTAGATATTTTTGTAGGAACGACATCCTCGAAGTGTGGCACCACATCTTTAAGGATGACATCCCGAGACTACCACGGATTTTTTGACTAGTGGAACATGTCCCTTCTAAAAGAATCGGAAAAGAAAGCGCTGCTATCTTGTCAGAGTTTTCTTAGGACAAGGTACGACGGCTAGGCGGTGGTACACTACCGAGGCGATATATGCAATCGCTAAGAAGAAGAAGGAGGAGAAGAAGAAGAAGAAGAAGAAGAAGAAGAAGAAGAAGAAGAAGAAGGGCGGCAACAACAGCAACAATAATAATAATTTCAGGAAAGAAAACAACAATATTTATTTAAAAAAATAATAGTAATAACCACAAGAATATCTTCTGTAATAGTAGTAGTAGTAGTATTAATAGCATTAGTAGTAGTAGTAGTAGTAGTAGTAGTTGTGTTAGTAACAACAACAACAACAACTGTAGTAGTGATTTCATTTATAATTATATAAAGTAGATAATGATATAATACAATGTAATTTCTTTTATAATAATAATAATAATAATAATAATAATAATAATAATGATGATAATAATAATAATAATAATAATAATAATAATAATAATAATAATAATAATAATAATAATAATAATAATAATAACAGCAACAGCAACAATAACATGAACATAAAGAATCCACAAAAACAGAACAATACAACAACAAATAAAGAAGACAAAGAAATTAATTTAAATCTTGATACCATTTCATTATTGCATCTAAATGAAACAATACTTAATTTACGCTTGTTTAATGAACGCCGTTTCGAGATACAGAAAATAAAAGAAACAAAACGTGAAAATATAAAACAACAAAAGCTGTCAGTTTTTATCAGTTAATGATTTCCGAAATGCATTGTTGATTAACACAATATCATTTAGAGTTGATGGCTGACGTTAGTTCATTCACAAATTGTATGTAACACCTCATTGACGAACAACGAAACAAACACGAAACACAAACACTTAAAAACACATAACAAACATCTCCGAGCTCTTATTGCTTGACAAATATTTTGTATGCATGTATATATGTATGTATGTATGTATGTATATGTGTGTGTATGAGCACGTGTTTGTGTGTTTCTATGTGCAAGTGTGTATTTTATATGCGCTTGTTGCTTCCATGTACGTGTTTGTATATGTGTATATTAGTGTTTGTGTATATGTTTGTGCATTTGTGCATATATGGTTTGCGTATATGTGTATGCGTTCATGTATATGTGTGTGTATGCATAATTTAGTAATTAGGTATGTGCTTGTATTCTTGTGTTTATGTGTATGTGCGTTTCTGTGATTATGTATGTTCCTGTGTGCATTTGTGTGTATGTGTATGCACATGTATGCGTGTGCAGGAAGGTTTTTACGTACAAACCTGATTGTATTTGTGAGTGAATTGTTTATTTGTATGCATGTGTGTTCATGCATATTTGTTAATATCTTATGTATTTGGGTGCGTGTGTGTACACACAGACACACACACATATATATAATACATATATGCATACATATATGTATATGTGTGTGTGTGTGTGTTTGTGCTTATATTGTTTGTTCGTTGGCATGTGCATGTGCATAAGTGCGTACGGTTGAGTGTATATATATATGCGTGTATGGTTTTCTGTGTTTTCTTTATAGATATATGTGACCCTGTGGATAACTTTCTATATCATTGTGCATGTATATGCATATGTGTGCGTTTTCATATGTACATTATAATGTGTGTGTGTCTATGTTTGTATTGTGCTTGTGTGTATATTTACAATGGAATTTTTTTTTATTGTGAAACCCATTACTTTATAGACGCAAATACGGTAAGGTAAGTATAATTATCAATCGAATGCATGAATAATTGATTAAATGTTAAAATACATTTGCGCAAATTTAATTACCCGAGTCACTATTATGCATATCACAAAGAAGAAAGTAAAGTAAGCAAAAATGAAAAAAAAAAAAGCAAACCAAAAAGAAGTAAAAAATTTCCATAGAAGATATGGAGTTTTTATTCTTTTATTCTTTGATTCTTCTACTTTTTTTTATTAATTGGACGACGGCCATGCTGGGGCCCCTCTTTGTAGGGTTTCATCGATCAAATCAACTCCAGTACTAATTTTTAAGGCCAGTTTCTATAGGACGTAAACAAACCAAACCAACACTTGGACGTGAAGTGGTCGGAGGAGGGACAAACCCAAAGACTAGCACGCACACACCTACATGTATACAAACACACACACATATATATATACATACATATATATATGTATATACATACATACTCTCTCTTTTACGCTTTTACTTGTTTGAGTCATTTGCCTACGGCCATCCTGGAGCACCGCCTTTAGTCAAACAAATCGACCCCCAGGACTTATTCTTTGGAAGCCTAGTACTTATTCTATCGGTCTCTTTCGCCGAACCGCTAAGTGACAGGGACGTAAACACACCAGCATCAGTTGTCAAGCGATGCTGGGGGGACAAACACAGACACACAAACTTAAATACATATATACATATATATATATATATATATATATATATATATATATATATATATATATATATATATATATATATATATATATACATACATATATATATATATGACGGGCTTCTTTCAGTTTCCGTCTATCTAATCCACTCACAAGGCTTTGGTCGGCCCGAGGCTATAGTAGAAGACACTTGCCCAAGGTTCCACGCAGTGGGACTGAACCCGGAACCACGTGGTTCGAAAGCAAGCTACTTACCACACAGCCACTCCTACGCCTACATACAATCATAAATATATGCACACATATATACACATGCATACATACATACATACATACATACATACGTACACACACACACACACACACACACACACACACACATACACTAACTCACCTGAATGGGATGCTAGTCCTTTGTAGGGTTCGTGGCCAGCAATTTTTTAAGAGAGAGGTAAAGATGATTACGTTGACTCAAGTACTTGAATATTACTTTATTTTATCGACCCCGAAGGGATGAAAAGCAAAGTTGACAGCAGCGGGATTTGTACTCAGAGATTCACCAGTAAGTATTTTGTCCTACGTGCTAACAACTTTGCCAGTTCGTCGCCTTTACAAAACCAATAATAGTTTCAAATTTTTACACAAAGCCAGCAACTTTTTAGGCAGAGTGTAAGTTCATTACATTGACTTGAGTATTCAACTGGTGCTTTTTTTCTGGGCCATGAAAGAATGAAAGACAAAGTTGGCCTCGGTGGAATATGAACTCAGAATGTAACCAGCCTGAAGAAATGTTGTAAAGCATTTTGTCCGACGTTCTGACAATTCTACGTAGTTACTACTAAAGTAGAACTAAGAATGAAATTTAAGTTGCAAATATATTCATGGTTGATAACTTCCTAATGTTTTTTATGAATCTTGAATCGTGAAGGTGCGTGGCTCACTGGTTAGGGTAATCGGCTCGCGGTCGTAAGGTCACGAGTTCGATTCTCGGCGGTACGTTGTGTCTTGGAGCAAGATACTTTATTTTATTTCACGTTGCTCCAGTCTACTCAGATGGCAAAAATGTACCTGTAATTCAAAGGGCCAGCCCTGTCACTTTCTGTGTCACGCTGAACCTCTCTGGGAACTACGTTAAGGGTACGCGTATCTGTGGAGTGCTCAGCCACTTACACGTTAATTTCACGAGCAAGCTGTTCTGTTAATTGGATCAACTGGAACACTCGTTGTCGCAACTGACGGAGTGCCATTAATAATCGCACACAATCGACGACTATATCCATTTTAACACCAATTAAATCCTCTTTAGCTTTCTAAGATATTTCCACACATTCTTAGATATTTCGAAAATCTAAACATTTGTAAAACTTAACTCCACTAGTCACAATTTAATTTAATTAACAGATAATTATCAGTGCTTTTGTTATTGATTTGCTCTCGATTTATTAATTTTTTTTTGTACTTTTTTCTACTATCTCTAATTTTAATTTTGTTATTTGGCATTTGATTAGCCTACCCTCATACTCTTTACATGGTGATGGTGATGATCCCTCTCTGCCTCCTCCTCCTTCCTCCTCCTTCTCGCCATATCATCATGATGAATATTATCATCATCATTAATATTACCGTCATCACATCAATATTATTATTAATGTCACTATCATCATCATCATCATCATCATCATCATCATCATCATCATCAACGTCGTCGTCGCCGTCAACATCATCTTTACTACTACTACTACTACTACTACTACTACTACTACTACTAGTAGTATCTTTTATTTTTATTCTTATTTCCATCAAAATATCTAATATACTCTATTTTCAAAAACCTCAGCTATTTGATTTCTCCGCGGTTCATATCACGTTAGTTTTTCCTTCATTTTCGACCATTCTGCTATAACCAGTACGATATCGGGTTTCTGATATCTGAGTCTACGATCACAGTGGCCCATGAAGCCCTAAAGGGTTTTAACTCAGTCATTTTCTACCATACTCATACCGTTTTCTTTGCTCTTTCCAATTTCCAACACTGTACACATTTTCCGTCCAAATTTCACTTAAATGTCTGCACTAAACCAATACATAATTTGAAACAATGAATTCAGCTGACAAATATTTTCAAACAATCCAAAATCCACAGTTGAGGAACCATATCATATGTTATCCGGTGATCGACCCGCAGCATCTGGCATTGCTCTTTGTTCTTTTGCAACCTTTCAGCATTAACTTATCTATTAATATTTGAATTTGAGAGTAAGGCAGCGAGCTGGCGGAAACGTTAGCACGCCAAGCGAAATGCCTAGCGGTATTTCGTCTGTCTTTTCATTCTGAGTTCAAATTCCGCCGAGGTCGACTTTGCCTTTCATCCTTTCGGGATGAAAGTACCAGTTGCGTACTGGAGTCGATCTAATCGACTGGCCCCTCCCCACCAAAAAAAATTTCGGGCCTTGTGCCTAGAGGAGAAAAGAATATTTAAATTTGAGAATGAAAAGGTTATTATGTAACAGGGGAGAGAATGAAGATTTCCATTATAGATGACCGGGAACGAGTGGGTGCATCGCGGGCGAGCAAGTAAGCCTCCAACGTTGATGAGTAAAAAAAAAGGAGTGGCTATGTGGTAAGTAGCTTGCTTACCAACCACATGGTTCCGGGTTCAGTCCCACTGCGTGCCATCTTGGGCAAGTGTCTTCTACTATAGCCTCGGGCCGACCAAAGCCTTGTGAGTGGATTTGGTTGACGGAAACTGAAGGAAGCCCGTCGTATATATGTATATATATA